>NW_019154152.1:7475256-7607620 GCF_002288905.1 Enhydra lutris kenyoni
CCCCCCCCCCCCCCCCCCTGGGTCCCCCCCCCCCCCCCCCCCTCCCCCTCCCTCCCTTCTCTGCCTACTTGTGAAAAAAAAAAAAAAAAAAAAAAAAAAAAAAGGAATTTAGATGCAAGATTCCTCAACAAAATACTAGCAAACTGTATCCAGTAACATAGAAAAAGAACCTTACGCTATTACCAAGTGGTGTTTTTCCCAGAATATAAGGTTAGTTTGCCATTCTAAAAGTGAGTAATGTAATACAACATATCAATAGAATAAAAATCAAAGCCACATGGTTATCTCTGTAGACACACAAAAAGCATTAGACAAAATCTGACATATTTTCATTATAAAAACATTCAATAAACTAGGAATAAAGGGAATTTTCTCAACATAAGAAAGAACGTATGAAAAACTCACAGCTTACATCATACTTAATATTAGAAGACTGGATATGGGGCACCTGGGTGGCACCGTGGGTTGGGCTCTGACTCTTGGTTTCAGCTTGGGTCATGATCTTGGGTTCACGGGGTCAAGCCCTGTGTTGGGCTCCATGCTCAGTGTGCTTGGATTTCTCTCTTCCTCTCCCTCTGCCCCTCCCATTCTCTCTCCCTCTCTCTCTCTTTCTCAAATAAATAAATCTTTAAAAAATTAAAGGAGAAGACTGGATGTTTGTCTCTAAAAACAGGAACAGGACAAGAATGTCTATTCTTACTCTATTCAGCATTGCTTTGGAGGGTCCACCAGAGTAATTAGATAAGAAAAAGAAATAGAAGACATCTATATTGGAAAGGAAGAAGTAAAACTACTTCTATTTGCAGTAATATGAACTTATATATAGAAATTACCAAAGAATCCACCAAAAAAAATTAAAACTAATAAATGAATAGAGCAAGTTCACAAAATACAAGATTGGTATACAAAAATTAATTGCACACAAAAATCATTTATATTTCTAGGCACTATCAAGGAACAATCTAAATAAGAAATTAAGAAAACAATTCTGAGGGCTCCTGGGTGGCTCAGTGGGTTAAGCTTCTACCTTTGGCTCAGGTCATGATCTCAAGGTCCTGGGATCAAACCCCGCATCAGGCTCTCTGCTCAGTGGGGAGCTTGCTTCCCCCTCTCTGTCTGCCTGACTCTCTGCCTACTTGTGATCTGTCAAATAAATAAATAAAATATTCTTTAAAAAATTCTGTTTACAATAGCATTGAAAAGAAAAAATGCTTAGAAATAGACTTAACAAAAGAAGTATAAGACTTATATACTGAAAACTACAAAACATTGAGAGAAATCTAAAAATGCCTAAATAAATAAATAAAATAAAATAAATAAAAATGCCTAAATAAATGTAAAGATATCACATATTCATGAATTTGAAGACTTAACATTGCTAAGATGCAAATACTCCTCAAACTGATTTAAGGAACTCAGAATAGCCAAAATCATCTTGAAAAAGAAAAGGAAAGCTGGAGGACTTTACCTCCTGATTTTAAAAATTCTACAATGTAATCAAGTATGTGTGGTACCAGCATAAGAATATAGTTCAATGGCATAGAACTGAGGCCAGAAGTAAACCTACATTTAAGATCAATTAATTTTTTGACAAGGATGGAAAGAAAATTAAATGAGGAAAGATAAGTCTTTTCCACAAATAATGCTAGGACTATTTATATATAAAAGAATAAAGTTGGACCCCTACATCACACCACATATGAAAACGAACTCAAATGGATTGTAGACCTAAATATAAGAGCTAAAACTATAAAACTGTTAGAAGAAAACAGAAGTAAACTTGTCCTTGGATTAGACAATGGTTTCTTAGATAGATGCCAAAAGCATACACATCAAAAGGAAAATTAGACTTCACCAAAATGTAAAATTGTCATGATCCAAAGCACACCATTAAGAAAATTGAAAAGACAGGGATGCCTGGGCAGCTCAGTCAGTTAAGCCACTGCCTTCAGCTCAGGTCATGATCCCAGAGTCCTGGGATTCAGTCCTGCATTGGGATCCTTGCTCAGTGGGGAGCCTGCTTCTCTCTCTGCCTGTGCCTGCCACTTTGCCTGCTTGTACTTGCACTCTGTCTCTCTCTGACTAAATAAATAAATAAATAAAATGTTTTTTTTAATCCTTAAAAAAAAAAGAAGATTGAAAAGACAATCCACAGAATGGGAGAAAATCATATATCTGATAAGGATCTTGTACTCAGAGTATATCAAGAATTCTCACCAACCCAAAAATAAAAAGACAACCCAACTTTAAAATGGAGAAGATATTTGAACAGATATTTCTCCAAAGAAGGCATATATCCACTTTCTCATTTGACAAGAATTAGGAGCCCTACCAGGTTCTCATTGTGAAGATTAGAGAAAATTTTCTCATGCTTCCAAGCAGGAGGACACAAAACATAACCAGTCTGAATAATGCACAGAGCTATCTCACCATTCTCCTTAGCAAGTCTTGCCCTCCAGGGAAACTATTTTCTTAGAGCCTATCCAACTTGGGTTTACCAAAGCCTAACTGACATAGAGGAAGGGAAATATCCAACTTCAGCTATGCCTAGCCTTCCTGTCCTAAGGCTAAGGTGGGAAGTGGGGAAAAAAGCTCAGAGGCACTTGTGAAAGTCACAGACACAAGCTCATTAAAAGGACTATAAAATAGCTCTTCTTCCCCCACACCTTATCATCACATCAATAGAGCTCCTCTATAATAACGGGAATCAGAGCTAAAAGAACTGCAAACCTCAGGCCCTATTTAAGAAGGAGTCTCTAAGGAAACCCAAAGACAACAGGAAGGACAAAAACAAGAGAACTAGAGGAAATTTTAGCCTTCAATACCATAGCTACAGCACACAGTAAACACTGTCTAACTCATAGGCAAATAAACATAAAATCTCACACAAAAGACCTATCTACCTCAGTTCCTTCTACATCATATCCAGTTTCAACAAAAAATTACAAGGCATCATAAAAGGCAACAAAGTTTGAAAAGACAAAAAAGCATCGATATGGCACAGATTTTTGGAATTATGGAACTGGAAATTTTCAATAACTATGGTTATGTCTAAGGAAGCTAATGGAAAAAGAGGGCACCATGAAAGAAGAAATGAATGATGTAAGCAAAGAGAAGGAAATTCTGAGAGAGAATTGAAAGAAAATGCTAGAAATTTAAAACATCATAATGGAAATGAAAAATGCCTTTGATGGGCTTATTAGTAGACTGGACACAGCCAAGGGAAGAATCAATGAGCTTGAAGATATGTTTAATACAAACTTCCCAAACTGAAAAGTAAAGAGAAAAAAAAGTGGGGGTAAAAAGAACAGAATATTCAAGAACCATGGGACAATAACAAAAAATAACAAGAACTGGAACAATAAGAAAGTATGTATAATGGGAATGCCAGAGAACAAGAAAGAGAAAAAGGAACAGAGGAAATATTTGAAGGAATACTGGCTGAGAACTTTCCGAAATTAAGGGCAGACACCAAAGCACAGATCCAGAAAACTCAGAGAACACCAAGCAGAATAAATACTGAAAAAAAAATGCTGTAAAAAAATTAGTTGTAAAAAACTACAGAATATTCAAACTACAGAAAAATAAACCACAGAAAATCAAAGACAGAGGAAAATTTGAAAGAATCCACAGAAGATATACAAATAGCCAATAAGCATAAAGAAAGATGCTGAAAATCATTTGTCATTAGAGAAATGCAAATCAAAACCACAATGAAATACCACTTCACACCCACTAGGATGATTATAATTAAAAAGATGAACAATAATAAGTGTTAGGATGTAGAGAAATTAGAACCCTCACATGCTCTTAGTGGAAATGTAAAGTGGTGCAGCTGCTGTAGAAAAGTTTGGCAACATTTCCTCAAGTATTTCCTCAAAACATTAACCATTTAGTTTACAATATGTGCCATTCACTCCTAGATATATAACCAAGGGAACTGAAAAGCTATGTACACACTAAACTTGTATATAAAATTTATCATACCATTATTCTTAATAACCAAAAAGTGGAAAAAATCCAAATGTTTATCAACTGACAAGTGAATAAACAAATATGATATACCCATACAATGGAATATTATTCAGTCATAAAAAGGAATGAAGTACTGATACATGCTAAAACAAAGATGAACCTTGAAAACATGCTAAGTGAAAGAAGCCACACACAAAAGACTACATATTGTATAGTTCCATTTATATGAAATATCCAGAATAGGCAAATCCACAAATATAGAAAATAAATTATTGTTTGCTTGGGGTTGAGGGGAGGAAAGACTGGGGAGTAACTGGGGAGTGGGTATGAGGTTTCATTTGGGGCAATGAAAATACTCTGGAATATATTAGAATATACTCAGTGAATTACTAAATTCACTGTTAATAAACTAAACAACTCTGTGAATATACTAAAAACTACTGTGGATTATATACTTTAAAAAGATGAGCTTTATGGCATATAAATCATACTGCAATAAAACTACTGGAACGTAAAGATAAAATCAGAGTAAAAACTATTTAGAGGTAATAACAACTATATACTCAAGGATGAGGATAAGCAGAGATCCTTCTAAAGTACATTCTTCCTATTGTGATATGAATGGAACTGGCAGAAATCCTACAAATGTTTCTTAGATGTCACTATTGGATGATGCCCATTTATCAATGGTCATCATGATATCTTAGAATAATTATCTTGAACTAATGAGATTATAACAGAATTTATATAATTAATTTTTATCACTTATTAAAGTAACTATTAATACCATCTACCAACCCATATGAAAATACAGTATAGTCATATTTCAGCCCATATCTATATATTAATAAAATTGCAATGAACAAAAAAAGTTTTAAAAAGGCAAATTATTGAACATATTTTAGAAGATAAAACCCCTCCGCCATGATTGTTTATAAAATTTTTTACATTTGAGTCATTGCCTAACACTTGCACAGCAATATACACAAGAAGTTCTCATTCCCAAAAGTCACAGGAAAAACTTAGAATACACTGAACTTTGGCCAGCCACGCCAAAATGACTTCAGTGAAATAGCTGCAAATAAATTAAAACTAAGAAAAAGTTAAACGGAACTTCAAATGAGTCAACTGACACTGTAGAAATCTTCAGAAGTAGTAAAATCTGCCGAACCATGCAAGTTGTTGTAAACTATACAAATAACTTTAAAAGAAACGGAATTTTGTTTAATTGACAACAGTAGCAAATTTCAGCAAATTGAGCACTGAGAATTGAGATTCAGAGAACTGGCTTTCTTTACTTTCCATTCCAGAGAACTTCCTCCTCTATACGTGGAATCCTCCACCTGTGTTGTAGATACCATTCCCTTCTGCATCCTCTGGCTCTTGTTCTGTGGAGGCAATCAGGAGTTTCCTTTTTTCTTTCCTAGAGTCTCTATGGGGAATTGAAATCCTTCCGAGCCTGGAAAATATACTTGGTCTTGGAAGATCCCAACTCAGACCATCCTGGACTTTGGCCAGTCTTCAATAATCCTGCTCAGTTTCTCCAGGGCTGGGCTGTACTGAAGAGCTCTGATGATTGCAGCTTCAGAGCATTGGAACAGGGGGCTAAGGTTTGGAGCAGTCTGAAACCAACACTGATGCCACCCAGTGCCTCTACTGGCACGAAGAAGAAACAAATGAAAAACTGAGCCAGCAAGAATTGTCAACCTCCCCTTCTGTCATTCAGAATCATCATTCACAAGGTAGGCCTCCTGGGTCATCTTCCCTTTCTCATTTGGCCATCCCTACACTGATCTCTCCTTTCTTTAGCCTTGTTAAGTTTTCCTTCCATTGCTTCCCTGCCATTTAACCCTTCTCATAGTGGACCTACCTCCCAAGTTTTCAGTTCTGAAACCTCCATTTCATGATGATAACCACCTAAATTCTCAGCCCCTTTATATATCTCTGAGCCTCCACTTCCTGTGCAAGAGGCTGGCTTTACTTCAGTACTTCTTAACTTCTGCAAATCCTTCCACATGTCTGGGGAGAAGGGGAAAGGAGTCTCCAGTCTTAGGTCAAAGGTCCAAATGCAGACAGCCACTTCTCCATACACACACCAACATTTGAGAATCATACCATCTTGTCATACAAGACTCTACCTTCCTCAGTGCTGTCACAAAATTACCTCCCCTCTTTTTCAGCCAGAACTTCAGTGTGGCTGTGCCTGTATCCTGTGCCCTCTCACCAGCATTCTCAACTCCTTCGTCCTTTAGGCCTATAAGTCCCCTTAACAGTGCCTCCACTCCTTTAATACTCTTCTGAAGATCTCTAACATCTTGCCTCTCTCATGCCCTAACTGCCCTCCAGAGAGAATGAGATCATCTGATGGCCTCAAATTCCCGCCCTGTCCACCCTCCTCCCCACTGCCATCATTCCCTCACACACATGCACATTCTGCATCCTCCCCCATCTTCCCTTCCCGTCTCTTCCACTAAAGGCCAACTGCTGCTTATATTCGTGGTTATTTCTCCAGTCCCTCCTCTCTCCTCTGGGACTTGCTACACCAGCCATTGCCTCTCCATTAGCTCCTCGCCTACAGTGTCAAAGATGGTCCATGGTTTCTTCCAAGCAACTGTCCCTTAGTCCTTCCCTTCCCCACTCTTCCTCCCAGCCTCCTACTACCTGCCTCTCTCTCCTTACTGCACTCACTGAGTAGTTGTCCCTGATTCTGCTACATCCATAATATCCTTTCTTAATTGTGGAATAGCAGCACCCTTCATGTCAGGCATATACTTAACAAACACATATTGAACATCACCTGTGTGCAGGTATGGCGTGTATGTGCTACAATGGTGAACACACCAGACTGATTGTTTAGGGGAGTCTTTACACATTTAATCAAGTATTCACACACCAGAAACTTGCAACTATGATAACCACCACCAAGAAGGAGTACTAGTCACCATGGGAACCCATCATATGGACTGACCTAGTCAGAGAAGTCAGGAAAGAGGTCTGTGCCTAAGTGATGATTCAGCTAAAATCTGAAGGCTAAATGAGAGGTCAGTCAACAAAGGAAAGAACCAAAGCATGCCCTGGGCAAATGAACAAGTTTATGCCAAAGCATTTTTAATAATCATCCTAAATAGGAACTGCAATCTTCTGAAGTGTTCTTGCCTCTGCTCCCAAGATTGATCTAGATGGGCATGTGAGTCACTCCAGGCCATCTGGAGTCTTCAGGATTTCTGAAATTTTTGGTGTTTAATAAGGCCTACCTATTTTTTGGGCTAATCATATATATAATTTTAATTTAAAATTAGTTTAAAGCATCAGAAAGGAGAAGAAATTAATCTTCCAAACAGAATAATTCCAAATAATATACTATATTACAGTATATATCGTATGTTCCCCCCCCCTCCAGGGGGTGGAGCTTAATTCCCCCCCCCTCAGACTATGGGACTTAGAAACTCACTTTCAGGGATACCTGAGTGGCACAGTGGGGTTAAGCATCCAATTCTTGGTTTCAGCTGAAACCATGATATCAGAGGGCTGGGACTGAGCCCCATGTCCAGCCCCCACATCGAGCCCCTTTGCTTAAGATTCTCCCTCCCTACCCCTCCCCCCTTGCACTCGCTCTCTCCCTAAAATAAATAAATAAATCTTAAAAAAAAGAAAGAGAAAACGAAACTCACTTTCAAAGAACAGAATATGGAAAGAAGGGGAAAAAAAGAAGCTTTAACAGTAGAAAGACTTGGCAGACACAACCTTAGCCAAGTGATCAAAGTTAATATCACCTGTGATAATTCATATTGCTATCATGTATCCCCTGATATAATGGAATGAGCAGGTCACTTCACCTCCACAGTACTCCTTCCCAGTTTAATCATAAGGAAAGCATCAGAGAAACCCAAACTGAGGGATGTTCTTCAAAATGCCTGGCCAGTACTCTTCAAAACCATCAAAGTCATGAAAAAAACAAAACAAAAAACAACAAACCAAAAAAGCAAAACAAAACAAAGCAAAATAAAGAGAGAAACTATCACAGACCAAAGGAGACTAAACATGAAGACTAAATGTAATGTGGTATCCTGAATTGATTCTTGGGATAGAAAAACAACATTAGTGAAAAAAACTGGTGAAATCAGAATAAAGTCTGGAGTTCAGTGAATAGTGATGTGCCAATGTTAAACTCTTATTTTTGACAAATGTATCATAATTATATAGGATGTTATTAGAAGAATGAAGGTTATCATCATTAGAGGATGAAAGGTATATGGGAATTCTCAAAACTATATTTGTAGGGGCGCCTGGGTGGCTCAGTGGTTAAAGCCTCTGCCTTCGGCTCAGGTCATGATCTCAGGGTCCTGGGATCAAGTCCCGCATCGGGCTCTCTGCTTGGCAGGGAGCCTGCCTCCTCCTCCTGTCTCTCTCTGCCTGCCTCTCTGCCTACTTATGATCTGTCTGTCAAATAAATAAAAAAAAAAATCTTAAAAAAAACTATATTTGTAACTTTTCTATAAATCTAAAATTACTCCAAAATTTAAAAAAATAAGTCCATAGGCAAAAATGAAGCAAAATAAAGTAAAATGAAAAACAGAAACTAGAGACACAGAAAAAGTCTTGATGGTATTTGTGTTCCCATTCCACTTGCCAGTCATCTCCCAGGTTTTGCACCATCGGCCAAAAACTCTGCCCTTTTTTCCTCAGTGAATTCAACTGGTTTTCTTTCACATGCCATTCTATTTTCACTACAGTTTACCTCTACTCCCTCCTCCTTTCTCTGTGGCCTGGTTTCTTTCCCCTCTTCTTTCTTTCTTTTTTTTTTTTTAAGATATTTATTTATTTGTTTGTTTGTTTGTTTGAGACAGAGTATGAGTAGGAGGGACGAGGCAGATGGAGAAGCAGACTCCTTGCTGAACAGACCCTACTGTGGGTCTCCATCCCAGCGTCCTGGGATCATGACCTGAGCAGAAGACAGCTACTTAACCGACTGAGCTACCCAGCTCTGTCTTTCTTTCCCTTAACAAATTTCATTTATACAATACAGTATTATCAACTATAGTCACCATGTTGAGCATTAGATCCTCAGAACTTCTTTGTCTCCTAACTGAAAGCCTGCATCTTTTACCAATCTCTCCCCATCTCTCCTATCCCTCACCTCCTGGTAATCATCATCCTACAAGTTTCTATAAGCTCATTTTTTTTTTTTAAGATTCCACATGTAAGCGATACAGTGCAGTATGTGTCCTTCTCTATATGAGTTATTTCACTTAGAGCTATGCTCCCCATTTTCAGCTATGTTGTCATGAGCAGCAGGATTCCCTTCATTTTTAAAGCTAAATAATATTGTTCTATTATCTATCTATCTATACTACATTTTCTTTATCTGCTTATCTGCTGATGGACACTTAGATTATCTCCATGTTTTTGCTTTTGTCAATATTGCTGCAATGAACATGGGGTGCAGTTATTTCCTTGAAATAATGATTTCCTTTCCTTCAGATATATACCCAGAAGTGGAATGCTGGATAATGTGGCAGTTCTATTTTTGATTTCTTGAGGAACCCCCAATGTTTTCCATAGTGGCCATACCAGTTTATATTCCCATCAACAGTGCACAAGCGTTCATTTTTTCTCCACACCTCACCAGCATTTGCTGTCCCTTGTTTTTTTTTTTTTTAAGATTTTATTTATTTATTTGACAGACAGAGATCACAAGTAGGCAGAGAGGCAGGCAGAGAGAGAGAGAGGGAGAAGCAGGCTCCCCGCTGAGCAGAGCCCGATTCAGAGCTCAATCCCAGGACCCTGCGATCATGACCTGAGCTGAAGGCAAAGGCTTTAACCCACTGAGCCACCCAGGCACCCCTCCTTTTGGTTTTTGATAAAGGACATCCTAACAGGTGTGAGGCGATATTTCATTGTGATTTTGGTTTGCATTTCTCTGATGATTAATGATGTTGAGCATCTTTTCCCATACCTGGTGGTCATTTGTATGTCTTTTTTGGAAAAGTATTAAGGTCCTTTGCCCATTTTTAAATGAGGTTATGGGTTTTTTGCTTTTAAAGTGTGTGAGTTTCTTGTATGTTTTGGATATTAACTCCTTAACAGATATGTGGTTTGCAAATATTTTTTTCCCATTCCATAGGCTGCCTTTTTATTTTGTTGATGATTCCTTTCGCTGTTTGTTTTTGCTTTTGTTGCCTTTGCTTTTGACATCAAATCCAGATCACTGCCAAGAACAATGTCAAGGAGCTTACTCTCTGTGTTGAAGTTCTTCTAGGAGTTTATGGTTTCAGGTCTTAACACTCAAGAATTTAGTCCAGTTTGAGTTGATTTTTGTGTATGGTATAAGCTAGTGAGTGCCCCATTTTCATTCTCTTGCATGTGGATATCCAGTTTCCCCAAATATCCTTTCCTCATTGTATATTCTTTGTTGAAAATTAATTGACAACATACATATGGATTTATTTCTGGCCTACTTATTCTGTCCATGATCTATATGTCTGTTTTCATGTCAGTACTTTACTGTTTTGATTACTAAGCTTTGTAGTACAGTTTGAATTGAAGAAAAGTCGTGCCTCCAGGTTTGTTCTTCACCTCTTCTCTTTTGATCACTGAGATCATCAGCTATACCCTAATTCCAAAATCTATTGGAAAACTGTCATACCTCATCTTATTGTATTTTTGTATTGTATTGCATTGTATTTTTACCCTGTTGACAATTCTTCTTCTTTTTTTAAAAAAATATTTTATTTATTTATTTTTGAGAGACAGAGCACACATGAGCTGGGGGCAGGGACAGAGGGAGAAGCAGACTCCCCGCTAAGCAGGGAGCCCAATGCGGGACTCTATCCTGGGCTCATGACCTGAGCCAGAGGCTGACACTTAACTAACTGAGCAACCCAGGCACCCAACAATTCTAACTCTTATAGCTGCTTCTATCCTTGACTTGTATGATAATATATTGGACACTGTCCTCTTATTTAATTCTTACCTTGTCAGTTGCTTCTTCACAATCTTTCCTGTGAAATCTTCTTCTGTAACGCACACCTTAACAGACCCTCTTTGAACTACATATTCTCCATAGGTGACCACATCCATTCTCATGGTTTCACGTAACCACCTTTACACTGGTGGCTCTGAAATATTTATCCTCAACTCAACAGTCTCTTCTGAGTTCCAAATTTTATATTCAACCACCCGCTAGACATCTTCATTTGGTCATTTCACATATATCTTAAACTCATCATTTCCAAAACCAAATTCATTATTATCTTATTTCTCTCCTCACAAACTTGCCCTTCCTATGTTCTCCCAACTTCATGAATAACACCACTACTATATGACCCAAGAACATGGAAAACATCTTAGAATCCTCCTATGTCACTACTCCTAGTCAGTCAGTCTGTAATTTCTCTCATGTCTTACTCCTCTTTTCTAATCCTATTATCACTTAATTAGACTACCATAAAGCATAAGCTGAGCAACTGAAACTAACTCATATTTGGTCTCCTTTGATCCTCAGTATTACAGCCCTAATGATGTTGATGTCACAAAACTTAATCATTTCATTTCCTATATTAAATAAACTTTCCAGGGCTCCTCAGAGCCTGTACACTTTGTATGACATATAATAACCTCCATGATTTGGCCCCATTTACTTTTCCTGGTTTCTCCTTTCACACCAGCCCATATACCCTACACTCCAGGTAACTCAGTCTAGTCAGGACCACCACGACTACCACCTGTACACCAACCTCCATGACCAGAAACTACTTTCTTGCATGCTGTTGTGATTTTGAACATGGTCCTGCTGTTTATTCTGCCCTAAAGTCTTTTCTCTGACCTCTCCATTTGCTATGCTTCTACTCATCCTACAAGATCCAGTTCCAGTATCATCTTCGTGACACCATTGGCTGACATCCCAACCCCGGGCTGGATGAGGAATCCCTTCTCTGCCCATAATCCCATACTTTCCTCTATCATTATGCTCCCTAGGGCCAATTTGCAGATCTGTCTTCACAGCTTACTCTTTAGTCATATCTTAGCTATGTATCTGAAGTATAAAGCTGGCATATAGTGGACATTTGCATGTGTCTTCAGTAGATAAAGGAAGCAAGGAATACATCTAAGTTCTCCTGTTTGAAAAATTCTGACCTCCTAAAATACCTGTCTACCCTCCCCCTACTATAGGTCTCTCTCCTTGCCTGCAGTCAAGCCTCTTTAAAGAGCAGGCTGCATTCCAAGTCTTCAGTCCCTCACTCCTCGCTCACTCTTTAACTCAGTGCCAACTAGTTTCCACACCTACCACTCCACCTACCCCATTGTCCCCAAGATCACCAGCAGCCTACCACTGGCCCAGCCCAGTGGATACTATTCAGTCCTCACTTCTCTGGCCTCCTCTGTGTCATTCAACCCTTATGACCCTCCCTGCTTTGTGACTTTGTTCTTGGTCTTTCCTTGGGCTTCAGTTGCACCACTTGCCTCCCTTCCTCCCTTTCTTCCTTCTCCCTCTCTGGCCACTCCTCACTTTTCTTTGAAAGCTGTTCCTCCTCTTTTCAACCGTTAAGTGTTGGAGCTCCTCAGGATCTGTCTTAAGCACTCTTCTCTTCCCAATGTACATGCTGCCCCTGAGCAATCATATTCACTCCCTTAACTTCTCTTACCATTTGTCACATTTACCATATAAGGTAACCCAAACCTAAGGTTGGCACCTTAGGTGCCAAATGACACCTCACTTTCCCAATGAGAAAATCCAAAAAGGTTTTTTTTTTTTTTTTTTTTTTAAGATTTTATTTATTTATTTGACAGACCGAGACCACAAGTAGGCAGAGAGGCAGGCAGAGAGAGAGAGGAGGAAGCAGGCTCCTGCAGAGCAGAGAGCCCGATGTGGGGCTCGATCCCAGGACCCTGGGATCATGACCTGAGCCGAAGGCAGAGGCTTTAACCCACTGAGCCACCCAGGCACCCCTCCAAAAAGGTTTTTGACCAACCTTATATTTTTAGGGATAAGTATGAAACAGTCAAAAAGTCTATTTCTATTTGTTAATTTACTAAACATATATTTAAATTCATATATAAAATACTGATTTATAAATTTTCTTTTAAAAATTTGCTTACTTATTTATTTGAGGGAGAAATAGAGAGAGAACACAAACAGGGGAAGCGGCAGGGGCAGAGGCAGAGGGAGAAGCAGGTTCCCCATGGAGCAAGGAGCCTGATGGGCTCAATCTCAGGACCCTGGGATCACGACCTGAGCCAAAGGCAAAAAAACTAACTGAGCCACCGAGGTGCCCAAATTTGCTTTTTTCTATTCTCATAATTCAGTAGACCATTTTATGCATACTCAAAACATGCATCCCCAAAGCAGTGTCTTTTTTATTAGTAGGGTCACTTTTAGCCATCTTACCCATTTTCTCAGAATTGATGACCTTCTTTCTCTCCAGTCCAAGTGAAGAGTTTGGAATAGGACACAGCACAATTTGAATCCACATATGATTCAGTCACTGGAAACTTTATCCCAAGTCACAAGGGCCATTTGCCACACTAAGGCAGTTGGGTTTTGACCTGCATCCTGCAAGAGTATGTTAATGACCTCTAAAAATCACTTACTGTATTACTGTCTTTTTAAAATAATTTTAATTATTAATTTTTTAATTGAAGTATAACATCCATACAGAAAAGGATGTAAGTGTTCAGCTCAAGAAATTGCCATAAAGTGAAACACCCATACAACATCACTTAGGTCAAGAAATAGAATGCTTCCAGTACCCCAGAAGCCCCTCCCAAATACTACTGTATTACTTTTTAAAGCAATCTTAAAAAGCTTATTTAGAGACATCCAACATATGCAGTTGTGAGGTCATACTACCAAGAATAGTTACCAAAGCCGTGTTAAATTTCTTTGACAATGGATGCCATGGCAAGTGACCTACGCAAGCATCCAAGATAGCATTGTTGAGGACATTTCAGGTTAATCTATCTTGCCCAAAGAGTAAAAATAGCACTTTCTGAGCAACTACTATGTGCCAGGTACATGGCACTTTACATATGTTAAATAATTTAATCCTTTAGCCCCACTTTATAGATGAGAAAACTGAGGCAGAGAAAAGTTGAGTAATTTTTCAAAAGCCACAAAGCTTGAAATGGCAGAGTCTGGACCCCAAGCCAGGCAGTCTGGCTCCAGAGTCCACAAGCTTAGTCACCATACCATACGGTCCTATCCAGTGGTTTGTTGTTCAAAATAAATGAGAGCAAACCCTGTAATATGAGAGACTTTGAAAGGACTCAAATATAAGGTTACTTCTTCTTTCCTGAGGGAAGATTTTGGAAAAACAAAAAAGCAAAGCCTCACCCTATATTCAAGCTTATACGGTATTTGCAGATGACTCCCAAATATTTATGCCCATCCCACACCACTCTTCTAAGCTACAAGCCTAGCTACCCAACAAGCGTTTCAAAGTCAGCCGCCCAAAGCAAAAGTCATCGTCTTTCTATATAAACCCCCTGCAAGCTACTCCTGCTCCTTTTGTCTAGCACAGCGAAAGTCACTACCATCCACCCAGCTGCCCAAGCCAGAAACCTGGATGTTTTCAAGGACTCCAGCTTCTCCTTCACTCCTCCCTTTCAAAATCACACCCCCTTCTGCTTTAGCTGAAACTTTGTTTTCTTTTCTCAGTTCCCTATTTCTTTGTACCATTTGTACACCTATCAAATCCAGAATACCTTCGGACTCACAACCTACTCACAGTCATAAGGAAGGACAGAAGGGGAAAGGCCAAACTCTTCCAGCTCTTTGATACTCCCCAGCTCTGTCTGATTTCACATCTTCCCATTTTCTCTCCCAAGTTGACCTTCAAGCCCCTTCCCCACTCCCTGCCCAGCTTCCATCTCATTTTCCTTTTCTGGGGACTATACGCTTAGTTAGACCAGCAGCTGCAAATCTCTTCCTTCCAATACCTTCCTTCCAATCTGGAACCTCAAATTTGGGATGAGAGAAGAGGGGAGGCAAAGAGGGCTAAGCAACAAAAAAGGGAAAAGGAATAGAGCATGAGATAAACAGAAGTGACTAGGAGGGTACGGAAAGATTAAGATGGAAGAAGAGGATGGGGGACAGAGGAAAATAGGGAAAAGACGGAAGACAGAAGGGAATGGGGAGAAAGTGGGAGGAAAGGGGGATGAGGAGGAGACAGGGAGAAAGGGAAGTGAGAAAGGGTTGGGGGGAAAAAGGAAGAGAAGGGAAGGACAGAAGGGGATGGGGAGATGCGAAGAAAGCCGAGTGTAAGAGAAGGGTTGAGAAAGGAGATGAGAATTTGACATACAAGACGCTGGGGGGAGAGGACTGAGGATACGGGATGGGAAGAAGGGGGTGGAGAAAAATGGGTGAGGAGAAGGGGTGAGAAGAAGGGGATGGGAAGAAAGGGAGAGGAGGCAGAGAGAAAAGGGTGGGAGGGAGAAGGGCTGGGCAAGAGGGAGAACGGGATGATGAGGGAGAAGAGGGGACGATGGGGGAATAGGGACTGGGAAAGATGGAAGAAGGGGACAAGGGAGAGGATGTCGAGATTGGGATGGGAGGACGGGACCGGGGGAATTGACCGAGAACGGGGACGTGAAGACCGCGCGGCGCTGGGGCCAGATCCGGCGCCGGGGACTGGGGCCGGGAAGTCGAGGGGCGGAGGGAGGACGGGCGGGCGGTGGGGGGGCCTCGGCGCGGAGTGCGGGTGGGGGCGGGGGCGGGGGCTCCGCGGGCGGAGGGGCGGGGGCTCGGGTTACCGCGCGGAGGGCGGGGGAGGGGAGGGGAGGGGGCGCGGGGCCGCGGCGGCGAATCTCGCATCCTCCGCGGGGCGGCTGTGGAGGAGGCGGCGCCCCCGCGGCGGCGGCGGCGGCGGGGGAAAGACAGACCGACGGCCAGGGGCGCACGGACCGACGGCCGGCTGCCCAGAGCTGATCGCGGGCCCGGAGATAGCGGCGGCGGACGATGCGCGGCCCCAGGCCCCGCGCGGGCGGGCGCTGCCCGGGGGGCTGACCGCGGCCGGACGGCGCCCCAGGACCGGGCGAGGGAGCCCGCGCCGCGCGGAGGTCAGTGCCCGCGCCCGCCCGGCCCGTCCGGCCGCGCCCGCCCGGCCCGGTGGCCTCTCCCGGGCGGTGGCGGCGGCGGTGGAGCCGGGGGCTTTGTTCTGAGTCGGAGACAATGGGGGAGGGGGGGCCTGGGCCTGCGGGACGAGGGCGAACGTGAACGTGAGCGTGGGGGCAGGGCCTGGGGGTCTTTGTGTTGCGTGTGTCATCGAGTGGAGTCGGGTGTGCTGCGGCGTGAAAGTGTTAGGGGGGTATGGGTGCGGGGAGCGCGCAGGGTGTGTGTGTGCTACTCCGAGTGTGAGTGCATGGGCAGGGTGTGAGTCAGTGCGTGTCACTGGGAGGTTGTGTGTCCGTGTGTATGTGGTTGTGTGTGTAAGTGCGTGTCACTTGGAGGGTGTGGGGGTCAGAATAAGTGTGTGTCATGGTGAGCAAGTCCCAGTGAGGGTGTGTGTGTGTGTGTGTGTGTGTGTGTGTGTGTGTGTGTGTGTTGTCTGCGTCTGTGGGAGCCATGTGTCAGAATGTGGAGGATGGGTGTGTGACAGAGACGAAGTGAGACAGAGACAAAGAAACTAAGGGAGAGAAGTAAAGAGAAACAGAGGAGATACAGGCAAAGCCTGAAGTGGAGGTGAGTCACCCAGACTGGTGCTCTGAGTTTGTGTCCAGGATGCCTACATCAGAATCTTGTTCAGGGGACAGAGGGAGATCACAGCAGGCCTGGTCCCACATTGGTGGGGGGGGCGCGGGGGCAGACGGAGGTCTAAAGGCACAATGAACTCAGTGTGGTGTGGGTTGGGCCCGCAGCCATGGGGTCATAGGCCAGAAAAATATTGTTACTTATGTCAACTCCTCAAATACTCACAGGGGACACAGTCACAGCCATACTCAACCCACAAGGGACACAGTCCTAGGAAATACATATCCACAAGAAATGACTTCACAGCCATCACACACCCCCAGAAAGCAGTGTCAGATCTAACAACACACACCTACAGATGATGCTCTCAGAACAACAAACACCCACTGCAGAATTGGTGCAGCCAACACATTCCCCCAGGTTCATTGTCAAGGCCAACACATACCACCGGAGACACTATTGCTGCCAGCACCTCCCTGGAGACACTGACACAGCAATGCACATCCACTGGAAACAGTCACAGCCAAACCATCATCTGGGTTATACTTCTCAGAGCTGCCTATACATAGCAGGTGCCCCAGAAACCAGACACTAACAGAAGGCTGTGTTGCAATCATCCTGACCACACACTCACTTGTACAACCCACAGGAGACACACTTTCCTGTAACATGTATACACCAGGAGTGAGGTGTCACAATTGCTAAATAAGTTCCCATTAACTTATGATGCTCACACCATTACTCCTTCTCATCCATAGACCTCCCAGGCTTAACCTCTTATTCCCTGAAAACTGGAGACCTGATCAGTCTTTCCCTCATCTTATATCCTGCCATGATGCTAAGTGTCCTTCTAATATCCCAGCCTCACAGTTTTCTGAGCTCCAGTTAACTTCTCCATCCCTCCCAGGACCACTTTGTAGAACTGGTCAATCTCTAAAATTGTAAACTCCTTCATTCCATTCTCTGCTGGTAGCTTCCTATGTCCTTCCAGCTCTCAGATGCCCTCACTCCCATTACACTTACTCTTCAACCTCATAATGGCCTCTTGCCCTTGACATCTTTGCTTTCTCCCAATCTGCCCCGTTCTGACTTTGTACTTTCCTTCCAGTTTACACACCCAGGACTATCCCTTCGGACATTCCTTGGCCATTCTTTGTCCCATTGTCCTTGAGCGCACCCATGCCACAAAGCTTCAGCCCAAATTCCCAACTACACCAGGTGATGGATGCTTCTATAAATTCCACCCTCAACTGGCCCTCCATAAATAAATAGATGAAAAATTTTCTATTTTCTTCGTACCCCTTAACCTCACATGCCTCACATCTCTCACCCCAGCAGATTAAATACTCAATCCACTGGTTCATTCATTCAGCAAACCCATATTAAGTACCTCCCCTGTGCCAGGCAGTGTGGTGGGTGCTGGCATTACAAGGGTGAATGCAATGGACATGGTCCTTGCCCTTGGGGGGCGCTCAGAAGAAGTTTTCTGGAGGAAATGATGTTTAAGCTTAAGCTTGATGGGTGATAAGTAGGGACTCAGCAGAGGAGAGGTGGAGATGAGGTGGACTGGGTGGGGAATATTCCAAGCCATGGAAGCAAGCATGGGAAAGCCCACTTACAAAAAGTATTATATGTCTGAGAGGTAAATCAACCCAGTGAGCCTGGCACTAATAGCGTGATGTGAGGAGAGGTGAGAAAGTCTGGGTGAGGTGGACAGACAGTTAGTTAGATCATGCAGTTCTTATAGGTCATAGGAAAAAGATTATCTAACCCCAAAGTGATGGAGAGACACCTGATCATTTGAAGCTATAGTGTGATATGATCCGATCTGGTGTAGACCTACCAGTCTGACAGTGCGGCTCTGAAAAGGAGGATGGTTGGCTGTTGCAGGAAGCCAGGAGGAGAGAAAGCTGGCCTGAACTGGAGTGGTGACAGCAGAGGGGAAAGTAGATGGTTTCAAGAGTTGTGTAGGCAGTGGGGTCAGCAGGGCTCAGTGGAAGAATGGATGTGGAGGCAGTAAGAGTAGATAACCTTGTCTCACTCACTGAGGGAGGCAGTAAGAGTGGATAACCTGGTCTCACTCACTGAGAAAAGTGTGGAGGCCATCCAGTTTGAATTCCCTTAGCTTCTTGCCTACTTCCTCAAATTTATCTGCATTCTCCTCAGTCTTTTCGCCTTTCCTAAAATTATGAAGAGGAGTCTCTTCTATTTAAGACTACTTTACCCATCCCCTCCCACCTCCATGGGGACCTCACTCAACTAGTTATGCTGTGTCTTATCCATGTCTCCAGTTTCTCCCTTTATACCCCGTCCTCCTGTGAGCACACACAGAGCCTCCAGGCTCCCCTGCCTCCCTTAACTCGGTAATCCCCAGTGAGCTAAGCCAATGAGTTGGTGTGGTTGAGAATTTGGGTTGAGACTTTGTGGGATGGGTGGGCTCAAGAACAGTGGGACAAAGAGTGGCCAAGGAGTGTCTGAAAAGTGAGCTTTCACTTTGCTTCGCTGTGAAAGCGTCTTCTGCATGGAGCTGTTCCCACTTCCCCTTTCCTGCCCTTCTGGTTAGTATAATGGCTCTCCTAAGAGAAAGCGACTTCTCAACTGCCAAAACTAGAGTTCTTTTCAAAAGTCATCAACTGCTTGACCCCTTGGCATGGTCCGACATTGTTGATCATTCTTTTCTCTTTGAGCCACTCTTGTCTTTTGGCTTCTGAGCCACCATTTTATTCTGTCCACATTTAGTGAGCTCTCAAGTGCCAACCACACCGCTAGGTGATGGGAATACTATGAGAGAAGACAGTATTCCTACCCTCAGGAAGTTTAAACCTCAGTGGAGGAGACAGGCAGATAAACAGATGGTTACAATAAGGTAGGGTCCGTGCATCTCTCACCCAGAGTTCCTCCTCACTATTCCTTCTCACTCTGCTTTGAGGGCTCCCTCGGGGAGCCCCTAAATCTTACCATTCCTTAGGGTTCTGACTTGGATCTCCTCATTTTCTCACTGTAGACATTGCTCTAGATGATCCATCACATTTATTTCCAGGGCTTTATCACGCGTATAGTCTGATGACTCCCAAATATCTACCTCTTCCAGACCTCTCTTCTGACTTCCAGACCTCCATATCTGCTTCCTACACGATCTTTGCTATATAGCTCACAAGCCCCTAAATGTCCAAACCTGAACTCATTCCTTCCTCTCCCAAACCACCATCTCTACTCAGTTATCAGGATACACATCCATAAATTAACTGCACCCAAATCCTTCGCCACATGTCTTTTTCCAACCCAAAAAGTCACCGGAACCTGCTGGTCCTAACTCCTTTTCAGCTCTCTCTGGCATCCCATCCCCTTTGCTCCATGGCCCCAGCTACTGCACTCACCTCACCATTCTTCCACATAAATTACTGCAAGAGTCTCCTAACTTTTCTCCCTAGACTTCTGCTCTTCCCCTTTCCAGTCCGTTTTTTTTTTTTTTTCATTGCAGCAAGAGGAATCTCTCTAAAGTGCAAGTCCAGCCATGCATTCCCTGCACAGTATTCTGCAGTATCTTTCCATTGTCTTGGGTGAACTCTCTACTTTATTGAGGCTTATGAGATCCCTCAGGATCTGACTCTGTCCAGCTTCCCCAGCCTCATCATCTGTCTCATTTCCCTACCTTCCTCACATTGCAAGTTCTAGCCATACCGAATTCCTTGTAGTTCCTCAGAGACACTGTATTCTTCCATGCTTCTGGCCTTTAGCTCACACTGCTCTCTGCCCAAAAAAGCCCTTCACTCCCCTCTTCTTCTGGCTAGCCCCTTCCCATCCTCAGATCTAGTCCTAAACCCTACCTCTCCTGACTCACCAAGTAGGCTAGGGATCCTCTTGTCTCACTCTTGTCATTGCCTCTTCCCTGTTCTGTGTCTTTGACTGGGCTGGGGCCTCTTGATGGCACAGTTGCATGTTATATTTGTTATGTCCCCAGGGGCCCTCCACATTCCCATTCATGGCAATGAACAAGTAAATGAGTAAATGAGGCTCCTCACTACACATACTTCACCCTCATTCACTTTTCAAAAGACTGACATGTGGTCTCAGCAGCCTACACAATCAAGACATTTCCATACATACCCATGTATCCCACTTGAGGCATTTCCACTCCCTTCCCCCACCAACTATCCTTCCTCACCCTATGTCCTCCTCTCTACCTTTCACTTGAGCTTCTCTTTTCCTGGATCTTCTTCCTTTCCTTCTCTGTACTTTATTTCTCTTTCATTTGGTTTGGCAAATTAGTTAAGGAGCACCAGAAATTTGCAGATCCAAATATATTGCGCCAAATATATTCCTCTCCTGGAGGGAGAGGAAAATGAGGAAGCTGTGTCCTACCACAAGGCACTACAGTGCCCACCATCTGCTCTGCTCCAGCAAGCCCCCTTCCTGGGAGGTGCCGTAGGCTGCTCCTCCCTCCAACACCCCTCACGCTCACCCACTCTGGACCCTCCCAAATCCTGGCACCCTTTGTCTTACCTCTCCCTGTGTCAGGTTCCCAGACACTTGTTCCCTCTTCAGCCTTTCAGTGGTAACAAGACTGGACTCCTGCTGCCCTGGGACCTGCAATTAAAAGCCCCTCCCAGGAGTTCATGCTGTTGGATCCCATCTTCTTCCTGGCTTCCTGCTGCCTGCCCTGTCCTCCTGCTCCAGGGTCCGTGTTTCCTGGGTAACCCTCTGACACCGAGATTTTCAACTACTGACACTTGAGAGGGGCTACTTCTGAGTTCCTGTGTCCCCCGGTGAGAGAGCACCTCCTCCCATCAGTCAGACCGGAACCCCCAAGCATGCGTCAGGATGCCCCTGTGTGTTCCCTTGGCACACTAGAATGTCCTTGTTTATGTTTCTCTCTCTAAGCTGCTCATAGAAGGAGCTGTTATCTCTCAGAGCCTAGAGAGGAACCACCCTTTTGGCTGATGAGGAAGGAGAAGGGGAAGGAGGAAAGAGAAGAAAGGAGATGGGTGGAGGCTACCCCTCTGACCTTCCAGCTACATCGTTTGCCACCTGATTGACCTTAGCTTCTCTGAGCTCTCCTTTCCTTGGGTGAAAATGTAGGTAACATTAAGAGAGCTGTTTGAGAATTCAGAAAGAAAACAACTGTTGAGTATTCAACTGTTAACTTACTTAGTTTTACTTCCAACATCTCAGTCCCCCTAATGTGTTCTGCCCCTCCATCTCTCACATCCCTACACTTGTTCTTCCCTCTTGATATCTCTGGGTTGCTGCTATATTCTCACTTCCTCTGCTTGCTCCAGTCTCACTGGCCTCCCCTGCAACCCAGACTCTGATTGTCAGGGTCAGACATGAGGAAGAGGCCCTTGCTCCCCATCACCACCACCCCTTGCTCCCTCACCCTGCCCTGCCTACTTATGAACACCACAAAGGCAATGACTTCCCATCTGTCCAAGTCACTGCTTTATCTCTACTGCTTGGTATGATGGTTGGCCCATCTTCAGTAGATGTTTGTTGAATCAATTAATTAATGAATCCTTTCACATGCATTCCCCGAGCTTGCCTCTCCCCCATTTTCTCTATGTCTCCTAGAAACCTCCAAGCATCCTCTGATCCTTTCTGCTGTCTCACCACCTGGCTCCATGCCCACCTGACCCTCTGCCTGGCCTGGCAGTTTCCTCAACACCGATCTCCTTTAACCTACTTTGTGCATGCTGCCGAGGTTATTCTCCTATAACAGAATTTTGCTTGTTCTCCTTCCCTGTTGTGCTGTCTGGCCAGTGACATCAGGGCATTCCGAGACTTCCAGCAGAGAAGCAATATACGGTAACAATGCACTAGCTTTGGAGTCCATCAGAGCTGTGTCCGCCATCTCTCTGCCACCCGCTGAGCCTCAGTTTCCTCATCTGTGAGATAACACTTGTCTGAGGGTTATTCTGTGTGTCTGGCGCACAAGGACAGCAGCTGATATTTACTAACCCCTCACTGTGTGCCAGGACATGTGCTAAGTTTTTGGTAACATTCTTTCATTTAACTCTCCTGCCAACCATTTAAAGAGGGTACTTTAATCCCCACATTACAGAGGAGGAAACTGAGAAAGGCTGAACTCACCCAAGGGCTTCACTGTAAATGGCAGAGTCAGAATTTGCACTGAAGTCTGCCTCACAGCAGAGCCCATCTTCAAATCACACTGTGCACTTTCAAAACAAAAACTATCTGCCAGACACCATTCTAACCACAAACACAGCATACTAAGTAACATTATTGTCCCTGTTTAGTAAAGGAAGAATTAGAAGCACTGAGAAACTGAGTGGCTTGCCAGAGTTACACAGCTAGAAAGTGTGAAGCTGGGCAGAACCCATTTGGTTTGGCCCCCGAGTCCACGTCTGCACCCCTGTCCTGTCCTACCCTATTGTGATATATTGCCTCCCTATTGTAGAAGTGCAGTGTGTATTGATGAATTGCTCTATGCTGACATCTGGTCTTGGGGGGGGTTGTTTAGTTGATTTATTCGCTATCATTCCCTACTGCAGGAAGCTTGCACCCTTTGGACTCTCCTGAAACTATTCTCCCCAGATCTCCAGTGAACGCCTTACTGCTAAAATCAATGGCCACTCCTCAGCCCACATCCTATCTGAAGTCTCAGCAGCCCTAGACACTACCGATCTCTCCCTTCTTGTTGAAATATTTACTCCCTTAACTTCTGTGATACTGCCTCCTCTTTTTTTTTTTTTTTCTTCTCCAAGAAGAATTAAGGTCTCTTCAGTCTACCCCTTAAATGTGACTCCTCCACAGGGTACTACCCTAGACTCTTCTCCTTCTGCACACCCTAGCTGATGGGTCTCCATGCCCACGGTTTTCAGTTACCCCTGGATTTGTCCAAATCCCTATCTCTAACCCAGACCTCTCTCCCAGGCTCTAGACCTGGAAAGCCAACTGTGCCTGGGACATCACCACATGGCAATCCCAGTGGGCACCTGAGAAACGGCTTCTCTCTTCTGTGGTGTCCTAATGGCACCACTTTAGTAACCAGGCCAAAACGCTGGAAGTCAATCTGGACCCTTCCATTCCACAACCCTTCTCAAAGGGTTAGTGGCCAAGTCTTGTCAACCTCACCTCTTTTATCTGTGTCTTCTTGATCCCACTGCTACTGACCTGGGCTGTCACAGACACATCATACCTGGTCTCCCTCCTCCCATGGGTTCTCTTCTTCAGGCCTCCATTGTCTTGCTAGGATTCCATCCCTTCAGCTCGTCTGTCATTTCTCCGTTTCTCCATCTCTCCCTTCTCCCTGCATCACAGGCAGCATGGAGTGCATAGTCTTGGGATCAAACTGGGGCTGTGTTAACTCAGGAAATTTTTTTCATGCTAAGCCTGTTTCCTCAGTGGAAGACAGGACACCTTCCTCCTAGGGTTCTTGTGATTACATGAGATACTGTCTGTGAACTGCCTGGCATAGAGCCCAGCACATTGTAAAAGTTCAGAAAAGAGGCTTTTCCCTCACTCATATCTGTCCCCAGCCTCTCTCTGAAGTGGCACCAGTTCTCAGGACGCAGTAGTCTTCCCATGGGCTGTCTCAGGGATATGCTGGGAAGCCAGTTTATCTGCCTTCTCCCTCCCCGTCCTTCCCTTCTTCACCCTCCTCTCTGTACCCCAGCACAGCTCTGCCTCACACCTCTATTTACCTCCCCACTCCTCTCCAGGCTAGCTGTAGCTGGCTCTGACTTCGCTCCCCTCTCTGACTGTAGCACCCCCCTCTCCTTTGCCCTTTGCCACACGGGTGCTCTCTCTTTTGTCACACTAGCTCACTCTCCTGCAGGCTTACCCCTAAGCACCCCACCAGCATTCTCAGTCTCTTCTTCTTCCCATTATGCCTGGCCCTCCCTTTGCTTACCTAGGCTACCCTCTTCTGCCACTTTTGCATCAATCTGCTTTTCTAGTAGTCGTTGTCGTCCCCCCCAACCCCCGCCCCCCCCCCCCACCAAGCCTTGTCTTTCTGGTCCCTGCCCCTCCCTGGCCCTAGGACAGGAAGTTGAGGGAGGAGGCCTAGGCGGTGCCAGCTCCCCCAGCCTGCTTCCCTTCTGTACCTCCGCCACTCCTCTACTTCCTTCTGTAGCACCCCCTTCCCTTATGCTCCCCCTGCTTCTCCCCCCCCAACCCACCTCTCTTTCCTCTCCCATGTTCCCCCTGCTCCCAGGTCCTGTAGACACACAGGCTGTGGTGGGGGGAGGATTGACATCACATTGCAGGCCCCAATGAACAGCCTTGCCCCTCCCCCTCCTAATGAGAACCAGCTGTGGTTCCAGAGGCCCAGATGTGGGGCTAGAGGGGGAGAGCAGGATGGAGCCAGAGGACAGAGCAACAGGACCGGGACAGTGAGGGCATGCAGTAAGGCACAACTAGGTGGGAGTGAAGTGACTGATCTGGGGGAAGAAAGAAGACAGGTCTGGGCAGGAGACAGGTGTCAGGTGAGGCCAGATCTGGGGGAAGGGACAGGACAGACCTGGAGAGGGAAAGAGACAGGAACAGGGAGGAGGAGCAAGTGCTAGGGAAGAGGCAGTGAGAAGCACTGGACAGATGGGGAGATGGTGCTGAGAGGAGAGCTGGAGAGAGGATGAGACGGTCTCTGGAGAGAGTCTGGAGTGCGAGTTTGGAACTGGAAGCCTTGGAGCAGGAAGTGATGAGGCACAGTCCAGACAGAGGCCCCAGGGACCGAAAGGTCACAGCTGCAGCCACAGAGCTGACCATGAGTGCCCCGGCAGCATGTGTGAGAGCATGCCTGTGTGTGGGTGGGTCTTCAAGTGTGTGCGCGCGTGCCTGCCGCTGTGTCTGTGCACACGTGGAAGTGCATCTGTCTGCATACGTGGGAGGGAGGGTGTATGTGAGTATGCCTGTGTGTATGTGTGCGGGAGGGTATCACGAGAATGTGCCTGTCCATGCGAGGCCTGTGAGAAAGTTGTCTTTCTGTGTGCACCCTGTGTGGGTCCCTCTGTATGCCTGCCTGTGTGTTGGTGGGGCGGGGGGTGGAGTGGAGAGACAAGATCTGTGGGAATGACTATCCTATTTGTGTGTGTGAAAATACACTTCTCCGTAAGGAGGGGTATCTGCATATGTGCATATCTGCGTATATGTTAAAGTGGCCCCTGACCGTATATGTATATGTGTTGACTGTGCCGGTCTATATCTGAATCTGTACATCTGTGTATCTTGCTGTGTGGGGGTCCATGACTTTGTGAGTAGGCACCGTTGTGTGTCCACAGTGAGACTGTACTGGGGGAGTTTGCTCTGGACAAGAATCCAGGTTGGGTGATGAGGAGGGCAGGCTCTGCACATATTGGAGAAGGGGCATCTGTCTGGGCCTGAGTCCCTCCTCTTCAAGGCTGATCAGTCTCCTAAGCTTTTATCTCATATCATTCATACATCGTTTCGTTCAGAAAACATATTGATCACCTACCATACTTTGTGCTACACACAAAGGCAGATGGGATATCATCCTGGCCTTCACAAAGCTGACATTCTGTCTCTGGATGGGGAGTCAGAGAACTATAATATAGTAATAAAAACACTGACCTCACTGTCCATTATCTTCTCTCCCCACCAATCATAACTGCTTGCTCTCCACTGATAGATTAAATGAATAGGACCAATTCTAACACCTTGACCCCTAACCCAGTCTCTAGACCTACATCACTGACCTGGGCCCCTGGGCCGTCCCTGTATACTCAGCCTCTCCCTCCACTGAGTCAGACCTATGCTCATTCAGACCTCCTTGTTCTGAATTCCTCTGACCTGTTATCCCATGTGGCAATTCCATGAGCTCCTCAGACTTGAGTCCCCAAGGACAGGGGTCTTAGTGCAGACAGAGAACCCCAGAATGCTGAAGCCCAGGATGAAGGGATCCATCTACCAGGAGGATGGTGCCCGCTCAGCTCTAGGCTCTTTGCTTCCATTGCCTCTAATTCTCACAAAATCATCTAGATTGGAAAATAACTCAAACTCTAGAATCCCTGCTCTTTTTATTGCCTCACCCAAGTGGGAGAGATGGGGTTGGGAGTGTAAGCAAGAGGTCAGAAACTCCCTTGGGAGGACAGGCAGTCCTAAAGCAGAGCTAATACATTAAACCTGAGGACACACTTCTGTAGCCACAGGACGGACCATGTTGCCTCAGGGACACAGGCTCTCATTGTGTTTGTCATCTGAGTTGGCATGTCCACAGATGTTTCTGTCTGCGTCAACGTGTGAGTGCGGTTGTGTAGAGTTAAAAGGCTCTGACCATGCATTCAACACTGATTGACTGCTTACACTGTGCTGGACAGAGACAACCAAGACCATGAACTTGCTGCCCTCAAAGGGCCTGCAATTCAGGGCTGCTGTGCAGTTTGTTGTCAGCGTGACCAACAGCAGTGGGAGTCCAATAGAGGGTAGGAGGGGCTCCTGCAAGTGTGGGGAGAGAGATGCACGGAAAATTTCACAGAAGACAGGGCATTTGAACCAGATCTTGAAGTCTGAGTAGGAGATGGCCACTTGGAAAGGATATTTAAAGGGTATCTCAGGACAAGAGAATAGTACATACAGGGCAAGGAGTGGGAAGGAGCTTGGGGATGGCTTTAGCATTGGGATGCAGGGTGTGGTGGAGGACAGTAAAAGGGGGGGTGCTCTGGAGAGGCAGCAGGGCTCAGAGCAGGAAGATAGATTAAGGAAATTGTACTTTATCTTTTGGGTTAGAAGTTTTACACCTAGTGTCCATGAACCCCCTGAAACTGCAGATATGGTTTGTGTGTATGTGTATCTGCATTTTTTTTTTTATGGAGAGGGGCAGCAGTTTTCTGCTATCAGTAATGGGGGACCCTTGGAAGCCTCTCTTCAGGAGTGATTTAGTGAAAGCTATGTGGATAACTCTGGTCAGGTGGAGATTGGTCAGACGGTCCAAGCCAGGAGGCAGGGGGAGCAGTTAGGGGCTATTGTAGGAATCAAAAGGAGAGATGACAGTGCTCAGACCGGGACAGTGGCGGTGCAAAGAAAGAGGAAAGGGCGGATTTGAGACATGTCTCATTGGGATGGTCTGGTTTCAATAACTAACTGGAAATCAGACTGAAGAAAAGCAAGGAAGCAAGGAGTTTCTGAATGGTGGTGCTGCTCACAGTATAGAGAATGGAGGAAGAAAGTCAGCTTGAGGAGAGGGTTACAGATATGTTGTGAAGGAAGTCCAGTATATAGCTGGCCATGTGTCTCCAGAGCTGGAAGTGGAAGGAAACTGGAAAGGCGTCAGCAAATAGACAGTGCATAAAAAATAAATGATACAGGGATACCTCAGTTGGTTAAGCTGGCTGCCTTTGGCTCGGGTCATGATCCCAGAGTCTCAGGATTGAGTCCCACATGGGGCTCCTTGCTCAGCGGGGAGCTTGCTTCTCCCTCTGCCTCTGCTTGCCACTCTGTCTGCTTGTGCTCTCTCTCTCTCTCTGACAAATAAATAAAATCTTTTAAAAAAGAAATAACTGATGCAATTGAATCAGGAATAGATAAGATCACCCAGGCAGAATAGGGAGGAGAGTTGAAAAAGATGTGGCCCAGAATTGAGGCCTGAACAGCACCAATTTTTTTTAAGATTTTATTTATTTATTTGACAGAGAGAGAGAGATCACAACTGGGCAGAGAGGCAGGCAGAGAGAGAGGGAGAAGCAGGCTCCCCGCTAAGCAGAGAGCCCGCCATGGGACTCAATCCCAGGACCATGAGATCATGACCTGAGCTGAAGGCAGAGGCTTAACCCACTGAGCCACACAGGTGTCCCATGAACAGCACCAATTTTTGAGGGATGGGCAGAGGAAGAAGAACTTGTGTAGGAAATTGAGGGGTGGACAGAGAAGTACAATGGAAGCAAAAGGTGGGGTGTTACCATGTGAAGCCAGGAGGAGTAGGCTCCAAGAAGCCGATGACCAGTGATCCAGTGTTCCAGAATGATCCAGTAAGAGGGAGATTTAAAAAAAAAAAAAAAAAGTGTTCATTGGATGTAGAGCATGGAGATGATTGGAAGCCTAGTGAGAGCCTTGTCACAGGAGAGGAAGCCTCATGGCATGGAGGGAGGAGGATGTGAGAAGTGAGAAACAAGGAAATGAACCAACCTTGCAGAAAGGGCAACCTCTCCACTGATGCTCCTCTCCCTCCGTCACCAAGGCCTTCATTATGGGGCTTGAGGTCTCCTCCCTCTTGAACTTATGCAGTATTTGAAACCCTGGCTCCCCTTAGCCTCAGAGGCACTGGCCTTCTCTGGGTTTCTTTTTGTCTCCCTCTCTGGCCAGTTAAGAATACCTTTTTCTAGTTGATGGTTAAGGCCAGAAATTTGCCTATCATCCTTGACTTCTCATAATCCCTCATCTCCTGCCTTTAAGCAGTCATCAAACCCGCCTGTTCTACCTCCTAAGCTTCCTGCAGACCTATCCACTTCTCACCATTTTGATTGCTAACATTCATCCAAGTCACCATCAAAACACCGCCATCTCCTACACTCCCACAAGTGTGTTATAGGGGCTGCCCTAAGATAGTGGTCCCATGTGCATGGGTTTCGTTTTCCAAAGGGCACCTATCTATAGAGATAGTCACAAAATGTATTCATATCACAGCACCTCTTCTTCAAATGCTTTTGTGGCTTCCATTTGCCCCTAGAAATAAATCCAAATCATCCTTATGACTTCTGAGTCCCTGCCCCATTTCATACTCCCTCCCCCCAGCACTCCACCCCTCTACACCTTACACACATTGTCCCTTTTCACCCCCAAACACTCTCAGCCCTTTCTTCACTATAGACTGTAGGCCTTCCCACTGTCTGTCTGTTCCCTCTTCTGAATACTCTCTCCTTTCTGTAACCCCCTTTTGCTGCCCACCACTGCCTAGCCAACACCTACTCTTTAGGTAGATCCTGACTTGGAGGTCACGTACTCAGAGAAGTTCTCCCTGACTCCCTGACTATGGCAAGCCCCTCTTCTATATATGCCTTCAGAGCTACCTGTACTTCTTACAGCCCTTATCACACTTGTAATTACTTGTCCAGTCCCTGGACTGTGACATCCCTGAAATCAGGGACTGTTTCCTTTAGTCACTCATGTGTGCCCAATCCCTTGTTGAATGGAGAGGGAAGTGATGCTGAGGGAATATATACATATTCCTCTATACTGGAATTCCTATATACTTCTATTACATATATGTAAAACATATAACATATATGTATTTTATATATAAAACACACATGTAATATATAAGACATTTTTATATTACATGTTTTACACATGTAATGTTTTACATATATGCATTATATGTTTTACAAGAATATAATGGTTGAAGGTGAAGGTTGATGATTCAGGTAAGGTTACCAAAAGCACATAGTTACCTTTAGTCCTGAATAAGAAGAAAAATGAGAAAGGATTGGCCATATTTTTAAGTCCAGACATGAAAAGAAGGGAGTCCAAGGACGTTGAGACCTGAACAATAAGAACAAAACAACCTGCTGGAGATAGGGGGAGGTTAGGGTGGGATGGGGACCTGCCAGGGTAAGACTGGAATAGGTGCTAAGGAATTCTGAAGCAGGAGTTTCTTGGGTCTGAGATGGATGTGCGGCAGCACAAATGCTCCACGGAGGGGCTGAACATGCCAGAGTTTCACTGTGGCATAGATCCCCAGTCTCCCTGGACCATTGATTCCACGCCCCCCCATCCAACCATGACCTTTTCCCTTCTGCTTTTCTCCCAGGTCAGGGAGCCTGAGCTGGAGCCAGGGCCCAAGCTGGACCTGATTCAAAGCCTGAGATCAAGCCAGGCCTGGCGCCGGGTCTGGAGCTGGAGCCCAAGTCATAACTGGACCGTCCCTGTCATGCAGAAGGAGGCGGGCATTGCACCTTCCTGCACTGGCATGCAGAGCTCCAGGCCCCCCCTGGTACCACTGCTGCTGCTGCTGCTGCTACTGGGGGCCAGGGTGTCAGGTGCCTGGGGTCAGGCCGGGAGCTTGGACCTACAGATTGATGAGGAGCAGCCGGCAGGCACACTGATTGGGGACATCAGTGCAGGGCTTCCACCAGGCACAGCAGCACCTCCCATGTACTTCATCTCCGCCCAAGAGGGCAGCGGGGTGGGCACAGACCTGGCCATTGATGAACACAGCGGAGTGGTCCGTACAGCCCGCGTCTTGGACCGTGAGCGGCGAGATCGCTACCGATTCACTGCAGTCACTCCTGACGGTGCCACCGTAGAAGTGACTGTGCGAGTGGCTGACATCAATGACCACGCTCCAGCCTTCCCACAGGCTCGGGCTGCCCTGCAGATACCTGAACATACAGCTCGTGGCACCCGATACCCGCTGGAGCCTGCTCGTGATGCAGATGCTGGCCGCCTAGGAACCCAGGGTTATGCACTGTCCGGTGATGGAGCTGGAGAGACCTTCCAGCTGGAGACACGTCCTGGTCCAGATGGGGCCCCCGTGCCAGAACTGGTAGTTACTGGGGAGCTGGACCGAGAGAACCGCTCACACTACATGCTGCAACTGGAGGCCTATGACGGTGGTTCACCCCCCCGGAGGGCCCAGGCCCTGCTGGATGTGACACTGCTGGACATCAATGACCATGCCCCAGCTTTTAATCAGAGCCGCTATCACGCTGTGGTGTCTGAGAGCCTGGCCCCTGGCAGTCCTGTCTTGCAGGTGTATGCATCTGATGCCGATGCTGGTGCCAATGGGGCTGTGACTTATGAGATCAACCGGAGGCAGAGTGAGGGTGATGGGCCCTTCTCCATTGACGCACACACAGGACTGCTGCGGCTGGAGCGGCCACTGGACTTTGAGCAACGGCGGGTCCATGAACTGGTGGTGCAGGCACGGGATGGTGGGGCGCACCCTGAGCTGGGCTCAGCCTTTGTGACTGTGAACGTGCGAGATGCCAACGACAATCAGCCCTCCATGACTGTCATCTTCTTGAGCGCTGATGGCTCCCCACGAGTGTCTGAGGCTGCCCCACCCGGCCAGCTTGTTGCTCGCATCTCTGTGTCAGACCCAGATGATGGTGACTTTGCTCATGTCAATGTTTCCCTGGAGGGTGGAGAGGGCCATTTTGCCCTCAGCACTCAGGACAGTGTCATCTACCTGGTGTGCGTGGCTCGGAAGCTGGATCGGGAGGAGAGGGATGCCTATAACTTGCGGGTTACCGCCACAGACTCAGGCTCACCCCCACTGCGGGCAGAGGCTACCTTTGTGCTGCATGTCACCGATGTCAATGACAATGCGCCTACCTTTGACCGTCAGCTCTACCGACCTGAGCCCCTCCCTGAAGTTGCACTGCCTGGCAGCTTCGTGGTGCGAGTGATGGCCCGGGATCCTGACCAGGGCAGTAATGGTCAGGTCACCTACAGCCTGGCCCCTGGTGCCAACACCCGCTGGTTTTCCATCGACCCCACTTCAGGCATCATTACCACGGCTGCCTCGCTGGACTATGAGTTGGAACCTCAGCCACAGCTGATTGTGGTGGCCACAGATGGGGGCTTGCCTCCCCTTGCCTCGTCTGCCACAGTCAGTGTGGCCCTGCAAGATGTGAATGATAATGAGCCCCAGTTCCAGAGGACTTTCTACAATGCCTCTCTGCCTGAGGGCACCCAGCCTGGAACCTGCTTCCTGCAGGTGGGTAAGTCCTGCACACAGTGGGATGCTGCTGTGGGCAGGAGTGAATTAAAGGGTCACAGAGGACCTCAGAACAGAAACCAAGCTTTACAGGTGTATCTGTTTATGGTAACTCACGTCAGAGGGTTTGATCCTATCCTGTGAGCTCTACAATCTGTGCAGAAGGTGAAGGCTCATGACAAGAGGAGAAAACAGGGTGCAAGAGCTGGGCCAGGTAAGGCAGCTGAGGGAGTTAAGATTGAATCTAGAGGAAGAAGTATCCTGTGGTGTCAAGAAGTGAGAGAGAGGGTGTGGTACAAAAACAATGAATACTGTTATGCTGAAAATAAATTTTGAAAAAATGATTAAAAAAAAAAAGAACTGAGAGAGAATCTATAAAATCTCAAAGTTGTTCTGAAAGGCAGAGATGGTGATTCTGTGCACCCATGTGGCTCCTGCTCCCCAAGAGAGCTGCCAGCATTTATGGAGCCCTCATCCAGTGCTGGGCTCTGCTGGAAGAAACCCCCATCCCTCTCCGTGGAGCTGAGCCTTGATGAGACGTTTGTGCTCAGGCACAAGGATGAGAGATAACAAGAACTATTTGTGAGATCCCAGATCAGGAAGACCTCTCTGAGGAGGAGGTGGGATAGGAAGACCTCTCTGAGGAGGAGATGGGAGGACCAGACAGACTCTGGGAGCCACAGAGTGCCTGCAGGTCAGGCCTGGAGGAGACAGAGGGGGCATGAAACTGAAAAGGCAGGCTAAGACCAGATTACAGAAGTCCTTGGACACCAAGCTTTAAGGAGGTTAGGACTTTACTTCGAAGGCAAAGGAGGTCGCTGAACTTCTTTGAGTCAAAAAGGGCATGATTAGATTTTGTTTTTGTTTTTCTTAAACACTATGTTTTTGGAACAGTTTTAGATTCACAACAAAATTGAGTTGAGGACAAAGATTTCCCATATACCCCCATCCCTATTCATGTAACACCCCCCCAGCCCCCCTGTTATCTGCATCCCCACCAGAGTGGTTCATTTGTTCCAACTGATGAACCTACATTGACACATAATCACCCCAAATCCCAAAAAAATAGTTTACCCTAGGGTTCACTCCTGATGTACATTGTATAGGTTTGGACAAAATATATAACATATGTATAATGGATGTATATGACATGCATTACAGTATTATACAGAGTAGTTTCACCATCCTAAAAATCCTCTGTGCCCTACCTATTCATCCCTCCCTCCTTCCTACAGATTGTTTTTTTAGGAAGCTAACTTGCTTTAAGGGTGAAGGATGGGTTAGATCAGTGGGTAAGTGATATATTCAAGAATTAACTTACCCACCATAAGCTTGGTGCTGTACTGGTCCCAGGGAACAAAGAAAGGACACAGTCTTGTTCCCAGGCAGGTCCCAGCTAGACAGGGAGACACACCAGTAACTAGTGCTGCATCACATGACATATGAGGTGCTGTAGAAGTCCAGAGGAGGGGACGTTTGAAGAATCAATGAGACTTTGCCAAATGGATTATATAGATATAGGGATGGGGATTCCAGGCCTACAGACAGAGCTGCAGAACCCCAGGATGTGCTCAGGAGACTGCATTGTTCAGGTTGGCCTCAGCTGTTCCGCTAAGAACTGCAGATTGCTGAGACAAAATAGTAGACAAGGACCAGATTACAAGCAGGTCCAGATATTGTCTAATGTCCCCTCCAGGGGGCAAAAATCACTCCCAGTTGTGAACCACTGCTTTATCTTAAAAATCACAGGGGGCTGGGGTGCTTGGGTGGCTCAGTCAGTGAAGCATCTACCTTCCACTCAGTTCGTCATCCAGGGTCCTGGTATCCTCAGCAGGGAGCCTGCTTCTCCCTCTCCCACTCCCCTGCTTGTTCTCTTCTCTGTCAAATAAATCTTTTTTTTTTTTTAAAGAGATCATTTAAAAACCCACAGGGGGCCAATGAGGGGTTCTAGTCAAATCTGATATGTCTTTTGGGAGGACTGCTTTGGCTGCATCTTGGAGAATGGACGAAGGACTGAAAACAGGATGTAGGAAGACCTCTTAGGAGACTAGTGCTTGAAGTCTTTACATCTCAGAAGTCCACCATATCCCTGAGCATCTTCTCAGGGGCTGCCTATTGGCCTAGACTTCAGGCAGTGCCTGGACCCAGCTGATGCCTTGCCCTCTGGCTAGACTCTGGGTATTTGCCTGCCTGGTGCTGTCCAGCTCCCATCCACTTTCCCATGTGTTTACTCTCCCTCTTGGCACAGGACCAATGGGTGACAGCTTCTAAATTTCTTCTTCACTAGTGCTTGAAGTAAGAGAGCAACTCTCCAGAGGGTTTCCTCGAGTTTTCACTCTTAGTAACTATAGGCAATGAGAGTAAAAATGACTACAGTGTTTGTATGTGTTAGAAGAAGTCTTAATATTGGATGCATTAAGTATACATTTATCAAGTATCTACCATGTGCTAGTCATTGTCTTAGGGACAAAGAATACAGTAATGAATGAGTCATTACCCCCTACTTCATGGTGTTTATAGTCTAGAGGGGAGATTATTGTGCAAAGAAATAGTTGCACTTCAATAAAAATTAAAAAAAAAAAAACTTCCATAACGGGGACTTATGTGAGGTACAGATAGGCAATTTGAATGCATCTCCAAAGAGGTGACACTTAAGCTGAGACTCACAGGCTGAGCAGGAGTTTGTGAGGGGGCTGGATGGTGCGGGAGAAGGGGTCCAGGCACAGGTGACATGCCCAGAGCGGAGGGAGAGCCTGACTTGCTCAGAAGCTACAAGTAGCTCAGTGTCTCTGGAGTTCAAGGTGTGCAGTGGGTGAGTGGAAGGTGGGAGTGCAAGTAGGCCACCCAGTGAGGAGCCAAGCCAAGGGTTTGAGGACTTTTCTTTAGAGAACATTGAAAATTTTCGAGGAGAAGTTTAATATGACCATATTTGCTTTCTCAAAAGATGCTTTTGGTAGTTAGTATAAAGTAGTGGTTCATGACTGGGAGTGATTTTTCCCTCTGGAGGGGACATTAGGCAATGTCTAGAGACTTCTGAAGGTCACAACTGGTGGGATGCTACTGGCACCTAGCACATAGGGGCCAGGGATACTGTCAGATATCTTATAGTGCATATGACAGCACCACGACAAAGAATTATCTGGTCCAAACTGTCAGACATGCTAAGGACCAGAAATCCTGGAGTAGAGGACAGATTAGAGGGCCAGAAACCTATGAGAAGGGAATCACAATAGTCCAGGGGAGAGATGACTCAGGCCTAAATCAGGACAGTGATAATGGTGATGGAGAGGAATAGACAAATAGGAGAGATAATGAGGATTTACTTAGTCCCTAGTTGATTGATATACCAGGAGAGGAAAAGGGAAGAACAGATTTCTGGCTTGAGCAACTACGTGGATGGAAGAATCATTAGAGGGGGTTGGAATGATCATGAATTTAGCTTTGGACAGGCTGGATTTAAGGTGCCTGTGGGACATCCAAGTGGAGATGTTGAGCAGGCATCTGGATGTACAGTTCTGGAGCTCAGAGGACTGGTCTAGGTCAAAGTGCAGACAATGGTCAAAGCCACGGAAGTGGAAGAGAAGGTCCTGAGGGAGCATGTGGAGTGAAAAGAGGCCAAGGAGAGATTCCAGGGAGCAACAGTGTGTGAGAATAGGCAGGGGAAAGGGAGGCAGAGGAATGTGGAGGGGACGGTAGTGGGAGGAGAAGCAGGCGACACCTGGAAAGGAGGTCAGGATGGGGTAGATGCTGTAAGTTTGTGGTCTGGAAGGAACTTCAGAAAATTCACAGATAAGGGTCTTTATTTCCTCCCTGAAATACTGCATTCGATGAGAGCTAGGGAGTGGGTGGGGACAAAAGGAGAGAGATGAGCAAGAGAAGGAGCTGACCAAGGTTGGACTGGGAGGCAGGGCTGAGAGCCTGCTGGGAAGGGAGACAGTGCATTTGCAGTGGAACCTCTAAGCAGGAGCTGCACAGGGCGGGAAGTTCACTTCTGCCTTGGTCATTTCCAGTCAGTGGCCCCTACGCCTTTTGGGGTCACTTCCTGACAACTTCCCCTGACCACTATTTATTGCTTTCTTCCTGCAGCGAGTCAGAGGGCAAAGGTCTTTAACAGCTTCTGGAGATGGTGCCACAGCTGGGCTGCAGCCTGCCTGGATTGATGCGGGGGGATGTTTGTCTCCTGGGATATCTGGGCCCACAGCCATAGTAAAGAGTTGGAGCAGGAGCTGTTTCCAGGGTCAGCCATGGCAGGGTTTTAGAGTCTCTCTGGAGAGTAAACAGTGCCACAAATCACTTCCATCAAGGGCCTGGGCAACAATCAGAAGTCCTTGGCTAGCCTTCTCTCTGAGGAACATTTTCTGGCTAAGAAGAAGGAACTCTCCAGCCTCCTCTTACAGCATGACATGACCCTAGGACCCCTGTATCCACAGAGAGTACTTTGTCACAGTCTACAGCAGTCAGCACCAGCTAACACACTGTCAGAGGTCTAATGTGCACCCAATGTATAAAACTTAGTTTGAAAGAAGGTTTTGTTGTCAGGGTAATCAGAATGTCCATCTACTCATTCAACAAATATATGCAGAAAACTCCTGTGTGCCTGGCCCTGTCCTGGGCTCAGAAGCTTTCAGAATGGTGTCTCCTGCTGCCCTGGCTCTGAAATGTTTAGAGGCTCCTGACATTAATGTCCAATAGTTCAACTTTTCCTGAGCCAGTCTGGGGGATACCCAAGAATTAAGCAGGAGAGCCTTCCCCTACTTCTTAGTTTTGAGGAGCCCCCTGGACATAAGACCTTGACTTCCCATAGACTAGCCATTCTCCTCTCTCACTTCCAGGGAGGTTCTCATCATGGGCAGATTCTGTATTTCTAAATTTGTGAACTCTCTAAAATTTTATTGTAACCCCCAAGTCGATACTCATGGAGCTTTTGCAGTCGTTTCCCGATATGTGCAGAACGATGAGAAATTCAAGTGGACTGGTGGGCACATTCCAGGCAATGCTCTGCCTTCATGTTTCAGCTCATACTGTAAACAACGGTCCCTCCCGCGGTCTATTTAGTGCCACATTTTTCACATTTTTGTCCCTTTTGTTTGGTGATTTGCTCTTTAAAATGATCCCCAAGTGTAGTGCTCAAGTGCTGTCTCGTGTTCCTAAGCACAGGAGGGCTGTGATGTGCCTTATGAAGATAACACATGTGTTAGATAAGTTTCATTCAGATGTGACTTACAGTGTCATCGGCTGTGGATTCAATGTTAATGAATCAACAATATATATTACATTAGGTGTCTTCAAACAGAAACACACTTAAAACAAAGTTATATATTGACCAGCTGACAAAAATGTTGTGACTAGAAGCTCACAGGAACCTCAACCAGGTAGTGAGGTCTGAGGCGGTGAGGTTGGGTTTTGGCCCACGTCCTACTTGTCCCCTCTCTGTATCCTCTCTCCAGAGACCCTGGCACCCAGCTGGCCCAGGGCCTGCTCCTTCTAATTGCCACTTAGCTCTCGATCTTCTGGTCAAAAAGAAGGGCACCACTCACCCCAGCCTCTCCCTAGGTGACAGCCACAGATGCGGACAGTGGTCCATTTGGCCTCCTCTCCTATTCCTTGGGTGCCGGACTTGGTGCCTCAGGGTCTCCCCCGTTCCGCATCGATGCCCACAGTGGTGATGTGTGCACAACCCGGACCCTGGACCGAGATCAAGGGCCCTCAAGCTTCGACTTCACAGTGACGGCTGTGGACGGGGTGAGTTGGCAGACTGTGGACAGGTTGCAATGTTGGGATAGGGCATTTATCAGAGCCAGACAGGGCCCATCTGACTTACTGCTGCCTGTCTCCCTAGGGAGGCCTCAAGTCCATGGTATACGTGAAAGTGTTTGTGTCAGACGAGAACGACAACCCCCCGCAGTTTTATCCACGGGAGTATGCTGCCAGTCTGAGTGCGCAGAGTACACCAGGCACAGCTGTACTGAGGGTGCGTGCCCATGACCCTGATCAGGGGCCCCACGGGCGACTCTCCTACCACATCCTGGCTGGCAATAACCCCCCACTCTTTGCCTTGGATGAGCACTCAGGTGAGGATCCTCCCATTCCCAGGGCTTGTCCCCGGACCCCTCTTCCCACCTACTTAAATGAAGTACTGCCCCCCTTTCCCATAACCTTTCTACCTCTATGCTGTTTCCTTATGCACTCTGCTTCTGTCCCTTCTCCCAGGGCTGTTGACAGTAGCCTGGCCCTTGGCCAGACGGGCCAACTCTGTGGTGCAGCTGGAGATTGGGGCTCAGGATGGAGGTGGCCTGCAGGCAGAGCCCAGTGCCCGAGTCAACGTCAGCATTGTGCCTGGAACCCCTGTGCCACCAGTATTTGAGCAACTACAGTATGTCTTTTCTGTACCAGAGGATGTGGCACCAGGCACCAGTGTGGGCATAGTCCGGGCGCACAATCCACCAGGTATCAGTTATCATTATACCCTTCTGGTGCTCTACCCAGCCACTCTAACATAACCCATCTCAAAGTACCCTAGAGTATCACACCATAGATAGCCGCAGTATAAAACATGCAGGTTCAAATCCCCAGCACATCCCTGGCACAGTGCAGGCACTCGCCTTCATCCACAGACACATGAAGTATCACCTTAGTGCCACCCAGCATCTCTGCCACCACCTGCCCCTCCCCCTAATAGTTTGAAAGACACAGTATGGATAGTCCTTAGCCCTCCTTGAGATCAGAGTCTAGGTCCCAACTCAGTAGATGTCTCCATTGCTTTCTTGACTCCTCTTTCCTTCCCCTAGGTCGCTTGGGGTCTGTGACTCTTGCCCTATCAGGCGGGGATCCCCGAGGACTCTTCTCCTTAGATGGGGCCTCAGGGCTATTACAAACACTTCGCCCTCTGGACCGGGAGCTGCTGGGACCAGTGCTGGAGCTGGAGGTGCGGGCAGGCAGTGGAGTGCCCCCAGCTTTTGCTGTAGCTCGGGTGCGTGTGCTGCTGGATGATGTGAATGACAACTCCCCTGCCTTCCCTGCACCTGAAGACACAGTGTTGCTGCCACCAAACACTGCCCCAGGGACTCCCATTTATACACTTCGGGCTCTGGACCCTGATGCAGGCGTTAACAGTCGAGTCACCTTTACCCTGCTTGCTGGGGGTGGTGGGGCCTTCACTGTGGACCCCACTACAGGCCATGTACGGCTTATGGGACCTCTGGGGCCCCCAGGGGGGCCAGCCCATGAGCTGGAGCTGGAGGCCCGGGATGGAGGCTCCCCACCCCGCACCAGCCACTTTCGACTACGGGTGGTGGTACAGGACTTGGGGAACCGTGGGCTGGCTCCTCATTTTGACAGCCCTACCTACCGTGTGGACCTGCCCTCAGGCACCACCCCTGGAACTCGGGTCCTGAAAGTGCAAGCTCAAGCACCAGATAGGGGCCCCATTACCTACCATCTTGCAGCAGATGGGCCAAGTAGCCCCTTTGGCCTGGAACCACAGAGTGGTTGGCTATGGGTACGAGCAGCACTGGACCGTGAGGCCCAGGAGTTGTACACACTGAAGGTAATGGCAGTGTCTGGATCCAAAGCTGAGTTGGGGCAGCAGACAGGCACAACCACCGTGAGGGTCAGCATCCTCAACCAGAATGACCACAGTCCCCGCTTGTCTGAGGAGCCCACCTTCCTGGCTGTGGCTGAGAACCAGCCCCCAGGGACCAGCGTGGGCCGGGTCTTTGCCACTGACCGAGACTCAGGACCTAATGGACGTCTGACCTACAGCCTGCGACCGCTGTCAGAAGACAGCAAGGCCTTCCGCATCCACCCCCAGACTGGTGAGCACTGGGGCCCAAATTCTGAGACCTCATAGCCTCATCCTCAGCCTGGTGAATACCCAGACAGAATCCCCAGACCCCTGCCTTTAGGACCAGGACTGAGCCTGGACTTTCACCCTGGCATTCCCTCCCATTCCCTAAACCCCAGCTTCTCAGCTGCAGGCCTCAGGCTGTACATCCCTAGCTACCCCATACATGATCCCTATCCTGCACTTCCAGGAGAAATGACCACACTCCAAACCCTGGATCGAGAGCGGCAGAGCAGCTACCAGCTCCTGGTGCAGGTGCAGGATGGGGGGAGCCCACCCCGTAGTACCACAGGCACCGTGCACATTGCAGTTCTCGACCTCAATGACAACAGCCCCAGCTTCCTGCAAGCTTCTGGGGCTGCTGGCGGGGGCCTCCCTATACAGGTATGTGAAGTGGCAGAACCCTGCCCTGAAAAAATGTGAGAGGTCATGGGGGGTCTCCCCACAGAGCTGTAGGTGTAGGTAAGAGAGACTGGCTCTTGAAACAGGTGTGAGAGCAAGAAAGGGGCTCTGCCTGCATTCAAGTGAGGGGAACTTGATTAACCCTGAGATATCTCAAAAACAGGAAGGACACAGCTATTCGTGAGTTGTGTGTCCCCACAGGTACCAGATCGAGTGCCTCCAGGAACACTGGTGACAACTCTGCAGGCCAAGGATCCAGATGAGGGGGAGAATGGCACCATCTTGTACACACTAACTGGTATGGGGAGTGGTGTGGAGAGAAGGAAGTTGGTGGGGATGGCATGACCTGCCCAGCTCTGGGAAACAGGCCTTCACTCTTCTTCCTCTGCCTGTTCCCAGGTCCTGGCTCAGAGCTCTTCTCTCTTCACCCTCATTCCGGGGAGCTGCTCACTGCGGCACCCCTGATCAGAGCAGAGCGGCCACACTACGTACTGACTTTGAGTGCTCACGACCAAGGAAGCCCCCCTCGGAGCTCCAGCCTCCAGCTGCTGGTGCAGGTACCACTGACTTTCCTTAAATCTGTCCACTTCTTGTCAGCCACAGCTATGGGCTCCTCCAAGAACTATGCGTTCGCAGAGTTCTTATGCCCTCTAGTCAGGCTACTCTGACTACCCTTCCAGCTACCCAGCCGGCCAGCCCAGACCCCTTTTACACTGGTCCCCCTGATTCTGTCCTTCCTCCTCGGTTCACAACAGGTGCTTCCCTCAGTTCGCTCCGCTGAGCCCCCACCGGATTCCTCAGAGCCAGACCCAGCGGCTCCAGTGCCCGTCGTGTTGACAGTGACAGCGGCGGAAGGGCTGCAGCCAGGCTCCCTGTTGGGCTCTGTGGCATCGCCGGAGCCGGCAGGGGTGGGCGCACTTACCTACACGTTGGTGGGCGGCGCCGACCCGGAGGGTACCTTCGCGCTGGACGCGGCCTCGGGGCGCTTGTACCTGGCGCGGCCCCTGGACTTCGAGGCGGGCCCAGCGTGGCGTGCTCTCACTGTGCGCGCTGAGGGACCGGGAGGCGCGGGTGCGCGGCTGGTGCGCGTGCAGGTGCGCGTGCAGGACGAGAACGAGCACGCGCCGGCCTTCGCGCGCGATCCACTGGCGTTGGCGCTGCGGGAGAACCCGGACCCTGGCGCAGCGCTGTACACCTTCCGTGCGTCGGACGCCGACGGCCCCGGTCCCAACAGCGACGTGCGCTACCGCCTGCTGCGCCAGGAGCCGCCAGTGCCTGCGCTGCGCCTAGACGCGCGCACTGGCGCCCTCAGCGCGCCCCGAGGCCTGGACCGGGAGACCACACCCGCCCTGCTGCTGCTCGTGGAAGCCACCGACCGGCCCGCCAACGCCAGTCGCCGCCGTGCAGCGCGAGTCTCCGCGCGGGTCTTTGTCACAGATGAGAATGACAATGCGCCCGTCTTCGCCTCGCCCTCACGTGTGCGCATCCCCGAGGATCAGCCTCCCGGACCCGTGGCGCTGCACGTGGTAGCGCGGGACCCGGACTTGGGCGAAGCCGCACGCGTGTCCTATCGCCTGGCAGCTGGCGGGGACGGCTACTTCCGGCTACACTCCAGCACAGGTGAGTTGGACAGGGAGGAGGTTGGGGCGAGGGAGGGTGCTGATGGGAAGTGAGTGTTGAGGTTTCTTTCCAACCTGCCCTACTGCTCACCTAGGAGCGCTGTCGGTGGTGCGGTCCCTGGACCGGGAACAGCGAGCTGAGCACGTACTGACCGTGGTGGCCTCCGACCACGGCTCCCCGCCGCGCTCAGCCACGCAGCTCCTGACGGTCAGTGTCGCTGACGTCAACGACGAGGCACCCGCTTTCCAGCAGCAGGAGTACAGTGTCTTCTTGCGTGAGAACAGCCCGCCTGGTACTTCTCTTCTCACTCTGCGGGCAACCGACCCAGACCTAGGTAAAACCTGAGCGGATGAGTGGAGAGGGTAACTGGGAAAGAAGGGGTATATTTACCCTCTGATCTCCCTCCATGTTGCCCCTTCTCAGGGGCCAACGGGCAGGTGACTTATGGAGGCATCTCTGGCGAAAGCTTCTCCCTGGATCCAGACACTGGAGTCCTCACAACTCTTCGGGCCCTGGACCGGGAGGAGCAGGAGGAGATCAACCTGACAGGTACACATTGACTGGATCTGAAAAGCCTGGGGTGTTGTAAGCACCAGTATTACTTGGGCAGAACCCCCAAACTACCTTCTAGTAGCTTCCACCTATTATAGCACAGCGTGTTATATTTTCCTATCCCTTTGGGGAGGCAAGTGTTGGTCAGATGGCAAGGTAACCTGACTTCTAGGCTGTTGCCATTGTGATCACACAAACTCTCAAATACATGATGCCACAGCTCTGTCCTTTAGGATTCCCTCAGATTATACTGTGGCCATCTAACAGAAAAACATATTGGTAGTGAGTACCATAGAGGTTAAGTGACTTGTGCAAGCTAACACACAGCTTGGAGGTGGTAGAGCTGGAACTTGAACCCACATCTTTTGATACCTTGTTGAGTGCCTTTTCTGTCACACTACGACTAATCCAAGATCCATCTTGCATGCAGTAAGATATGAGAAGTGGGAAGAAAAAAAGGTCTTCTGACATGTATATTTACGTGTGCATGTACACATGTAGGCACCCATGTACTTGCAGAGTGTGGAGAGACGGACATTTTCTGGTTCATATGTGCACGTGGTGAGCGAGCATGTGTGAATGCTGTGTTGTGTGGGTTTCTCCATGGATGGGAGCAGGCTACATCTTACTGATTTTGCTTCCCCACAGTGTATGCCCGGGACAGGGGCTCACCCCCACTGCTGACCCATGTCAGAGTGCGAGTGACTGTGGAGGATGAGAATGACCATGCCCCAACCTTTGGGAGTGCCCACCTCTCCCTGGAGGTGCCTGAGGGCCAGGACCCCCAGACCCTTACGGTGCTGCGGGCCTCTGACCCAGACGTGGGAGCCAATGGGCAGCTGCAGTACCGCATCCTGGGTGAGAACTGTCCCATACCTGCCAACCTAGCGCCCACTTGCCCAGTTCTACTCCTTGTGTGCTTATGTCAGTCTCAATGTGTCTGGGTTTCCTTTCTCTTTTCTTGGTCTTCTACCTTTTCAATCATGCATATATGTGTTTGAGTATCTCTTTCTATGCCTTTTCAGCTCTTTATATCCCTCTGTGTCTCTATTTTCCTGTTTCTTTCCTTTTTCTTTCTTGTTTCTCCCTGTGGAGCACTTATTCTCAAACTTTTTGGTCTGAGTAACCCTTGATATTTTTAATTTTTTTTAAGATTTTATTTATTTATTTGACAGACAGAGATCACAAGTAGGCAGAGAGGCAGGCAGAGAGAGAGAGAGAGAGGAAACAGGCTCTCCGCTGAGCAGAGAGTCCGATGTGGGACTCGATCCCAGGACCCTGAGATCATGACCTGAGCCGAAGGCAGAGGCTTTATTTTTTTTTTAAAGATTTTATTTATTTATTTGATAGACAGAGATCACAAGTAGTCAGAGAGGCAGGCAGAGAGAGAGAGGAGGAAGCAGGCTCCCCGCTGAGCAGAGAGCCTGTTGTGGGACTCGATCCCAGGACCCTGAGACCATGACCTGAGCCGAAGGCAGAGGCTTTAACCCGCTGAGCCACCCAGGCACCCCGATATTTTTAATTTTTGAGAACCTTGAAGAGTTTTGTACATGATATCAATATTTGTTGATGTACAAATATAACAAACATATAATATAAATACATGTGTATTTATGTATGTAATAACACATGACATCAGTATTTGCTATATTAGATATTAAAGCTGAAAAAAATCTTAAAATGCCATTGTAAAAAGCTAGTGAATATCCTGCTTACTGTATTACTTTATAGGCACAAAGAAATATTAGAGGTTCAAATAATTTGTTGGACAGCAAAGATTATAGCAGGCGTAACTAAAAGTAAGCAAGTAAAAATTGAATGAGTCAGATGCCTGGGTGGGTCAGTCGGTTAAGCATCTGCCTTCAGCTCAGGTCATAATCCCGGGGTTCTGGGATTGAGCCCCATGTCGGGCTCAGCGGGGAACAGCTTCTCCCTCTACCTGCTGCTCCTGTGCTTGTGCACACTCGTGCTCTCTCTCTCTCTCTCTTTCCCTCTCTCTCTCTCTCTCTGTCAAATAAATAAAATCTTTAAAACAACAGCAACAACAAAAAACTGAATGAATCTCTGAAAATACGTTTATGCTCTAAACTTTCTATATTCTAGAAGACATAAGAAATTGTAAGCACACGTTGCATTACTACCCAAGTGATGTCATCACTTGTCATGCAGCATTCAGACTCTACTGTACATTTGTGAGATACTAAGAATTAACAAAGACATATAATGTTTTAATATTTCTAGAAACTAGTTTTGATTATATACTCCCTGGAAGGAGTCCCCAGACCACACTCTGAGAACAGCTGCTTTATAGTATTCTCCTTTACCCATCTGTGGTTCTTTTCTGCCTTTCTCCCAGTTTCTCTCCTCTCTACGCCTTCCCATTTATTGTTGCCTATAAATCACCCTCACTCCCATGGACTGACACATCTTTGTCTGTGTGCACATGTACTTCCCTGCAGATGGGGACCCATCAGGAGCCTTTGTCCTAGACCTAGCTTCCGGGGAGCTTGGCACCGTGAGGCCATTAGACCGAGAGGCGGAGCCAGCACTCCAGCTGCGGATAGAGGCCCGGGATGGAGGCCAGCCGGCTCTCAGTACCACTCTGCTTGTGACAGTGAAAGTGCTGGATGCCAATGACCATGCCCCAGCCTTCCCTGTGCCTGCCTACTCTGTGGAGGTGCCTGAAGATGCACCTGCAGGGTCCTTGTTGCTGCAGCTACAGGCTCAGGACCCTGACACTGGGGCCAATGGCCGTGTGACCTACTACCTGGGTACAGGTGCAGCAGGAGCCTTCCTGCTAGAGCCCAGCTCCGGGGAATTACGCACAGCCACAGCCCTAGACAGAGAGCAATGTCCCAGCTATGCCTTTTCTGTGAGTGCGGTGGATGGTGCAGCTGCTGGGCCCCTGAGCACCACGGTACCTGTCACCATCACTGTGCGTGACGTCAATGACCATGCACCCATCTTCCCCACCAGTCCCCTGAGGCTGCGCCTGCCCCGCCCAGGCCCCAGCCTTAGCACCCCGACCCTGGCTCTGGCCACTCTGCGAGCTGAAGACCGTGATGCTGGTGCTAATGCCTCCATCCTATACCGGCTGGCAGGCACGCCACCTCCTGGCACCACTGTGGACTCCTACACTGGTGAAATACGTGTGGCCCGCTCACCTGTAGCCCTGGGCCCCCGGGATCGTGTCCTCTTCGTCGTGGCCACTGACCTTGGCCGTCCAGCTCGCTCTGCCACTGGTGTGGTCATTGTTGGGTTGCAGGGGGAGTCTGAGCGTGGACCTCGCTTTCCTCGGGCTAGTAGTGAAACCATGCTCCGTGAGAATGCTCCCCCAGGTGGGTCCTCAACCATGTCTCCCAGCTTTGTATCCCTGGATGGGCTGGGGTTACTCACTAAAAATGTCTTGTAATCTCCTTCAGTGCTCCCATTCCAACCAATGTCATCCTCTCTGCAGGGACTCCCATTGTCTCCCCTAAGGCTATCCATGCGGGGGGGCTCAAGTGGACCAATCACTTACAGCATTCTCAGTGGGAATGAGAAAGGGACATTTTCCATCCAGCCGAGTACAGGTAAAGGGCAGGAGCAGGGGCTCTGTGAGACGACAGGCTCCTTGGGGAGATCCTCTTTGGGTCTGAAAAGGCCCTAGATGGGGAGGGTCTGCCCTTGAGGAAGGGGCAACAGAGAGGGAGGCCCCAGGGCAAGCAAGGGCTATCTGTGATGCTTTCTGCCTCCCCCCAGGAGCCATCACTGTTCGATCAGCAGAGGGCCTGGACTTCGAAGCCAACCCACGACTGCGACTGGTGCTGCAAGCAGAGAGTGGGGGAGCCTTTGCTTTCTCCGTGCTGACCCTAACCCTGCAAGATGCCAATGACAATGCTCCCCGCTTCCTGCGTCCCCACTACGTGGCCTTCCTGCCTGAGTCCAGGCCCCTAGAGGGACCCCTGCTGCAGGTGTGGGATATGATGAGAAGATGGGGGACAGGGCTGGCCAGACTTGTCTATGGCCAGCCCAGTGCCAGCAGCCTCCTCCTCCCACCAGGTGGAGGCAGATGACCTAGACCAAGGCCCCAGCGGACAGATCTCCTACAGCCTGGCCGCATCCCAGCCAGCACGGGGATTGTTCCACGTAGACCCAGCCACAGGCACTATTACTACTACAGCCATCCTGGACCGTGAGATCTGGGCTGAAACACAGTAAGGCCTGGCCCTTTAGATTCCAAGACCCCATCCTGGCTCCATCCAGTTTCAAGTCCTGCCCTGAATCCCTCTCAATCTCTAGGCCACATCCTGAGTCCCCCAGATTCCCAGACTCTCAGGAGTCCTCCTAGCCCTGCCCAGGGTTCTCCCTTATCCCCTGGCCCCATCCCTGATTGTGCTCTGTGTCCAGGCTGGTACTGATGGCCACAGACAGAGGAAGCCCAGCCCTAGTGGGCTCAGCTACCCTGACGGTGATGGTCATCGACACCAATGATAATCGCCCCACCATCCCCCAGCCCTGGGAGCTCCAAGTGTCAGAAGGTGAGGCCTCAGTAAAGTGAGAGGTACAGAGGGTGGTAGGGTAGCACTTTACCCCACCCTGGGCTCCAGGGGTGTCTTGGACCATGCCAAACATACTTGTCCCATGTATTGCAGATGCACTGTTGGGCTCAGAGATTGCACAGGTAACAGGGAATGATGTGGACTCAGGACCGGTGCTGTGGTATGTGCTGAGCCCATCTGGACCCCAGGATCCCTTCAGCATAGGTCGCTATGGAGGCCGCCTCTCCCTCACGGGCCCCCTGGACTTTGAGCAATGTGACCGCTACCACTTGCAGCTGCTGGCACATGATGGGCCTCATGAGGGCCATGCTAACCTCACAGTGTTTGTGGAGGATGTCAATGACAACGCACCTGCCTTCTCCCAGAGCCTCTACCAGGTACTGATGCCCCGAGCTGACCCCACACCTGGGCCCAGGGTTGTTCACGTTGGAAGTGGCCAGGCTAGAAGTGTCTGAGGTGGGCTGGGTGTTGGAACTGACCTGAGGATGGAGCCCTGAGGATGGGAGGGTCCCATCTCAAACTAGCCTTCCAAGTCCTAGAACTTTGTCCAGGTTCTTCATCCTGTGCTTAGAAATGGAGGAAGGTGGGCAGTTTAGACATTGAGCATGGGCTTCAAGATGGCATGGATGATGGATGCCAAGCAGGCTTCATGGGACCAAGCCCCAGAACATAGGCTGAGTGGACAATAGGGCAGCTGGGAAACTTGGCCATAAACACTTTTCCTCACTCCCCAGGTGACACTGCTTGAACACACACCTCCAGGCAGTGCCATTCTCTCCGTCTCTGCCACTGACCAGGATTCAGGAGCCAATGGTCACATTTCCTACCACCTGGCTTCCCCTGCTGAGGGCTTCAGTGTTGACCCCAACAATGGTACGTCCTTCCCAGGATCTGACCCCCTTATCTTTGACCATGACCGGCCATATTTTTACTCCATTCCTAGAATTTGTCTGAATTCTTAACTCCTGGATCTCTGACCCAGTGAGAAGATCCCCCCCCCACCTCCCTGTCTCTATTTTAAGCTTTGTCCTGACTGCATGTCAAAAGCCATTTCATAAATCCTGGAGATCATTCCATAAACTCCCAGCACACAGGCCATTCCATGGAGTCTGACTTCCAAAGCCATTTCCTAGGCCCCCAAAGGATCACCCTCTGCTCACTTACAGGCTGTGCTGAATGCATATTTCTCTCCACTCCCTTCTCATCTCAGGGACCTTGTTCACAACAGTGGGAACAGTGGCCTTGGGCCAGGAGGGGCCAGGAGTGGTGGACGTGGTGCTGGAAGCACGAGATCATGGGTTGCCAAGCCGGGCAGCACGAGCCACAGTGCATGTGCAGCTGCAGGACCAGAATGACCATACCCCTAGCTTCACATTGCCACACTACCGTGTGGCTGTGACTGAAGATCTGCCCCCTGGTTCCACCCTGCTCACCCTGGAGGCCACAGACGCCGATGGAAGCCGCACCCATGTCACCATGGACTATAGCATCGTCAGTGGCAACCGGGGCCGAGTCTTCCAGCTAGAACCCCGGCTGGCTGAGACTGAGGAAGGTAGTGGACTAGGCCCCCGGGCACTGGGCTGCCTAGTGTTGCTTGAGCCTCTAGACTTTGAAAGTTTAACCCAGTACAACTTGACTGTGGCTGCAGCTGACCGGGGGCAGCCCCCGCGGAGTTCAGCCGTGCCTGTCACTGTCACTGTGCTGGATGTCAATGATAACCCCCCTGTCTTCACTCATGCGTCATACCGCATGGCAGTTCCCGAGGACACACCCGTTGGAGCTGAGCTGCTGCATGTGGAGGCCTCTGACGCTGACCCAGGTCCTCATGGCCTTGTGCGTTTCACCGTTAGCTCAGGCGACCCTTCTGGCCTCTTCGAACTGGATGAGAGCTCAGGTGCCTTGCGACTCGCCCGCCCCTTGGACTGTGAGACCCAGGTTCGACATCAACTTGTAGTGCAGGCTGCTGACCCTGCTGGGGTACACTTTGCTCTGGCACCAGTGACCATCGAGGTCCAGGATGTGAATGACCATGGCCCCATCTTCCCGCTGAGCTTGCTCAGCACCAGCCTGGCAGAGAATCAGCCTCCAGGCACTCTTGTGACCACTCTGCATGCGATTGATGGGGATGCTGGGGCTTTCGGGAGGCTCCACTACAGCCTGCTGGAGGCCGGGCCAGGACCTGAGGGCCGCGAGGCATTTGCGCTGAACAGCTCAACAGGGGAGTTGCGGGCACGAGTGGTCTTTGACTATGAGCACACTGGAAGCTTCCAGCTGCTGGTGGGTGCTGCTGACGCTGGGAATCTCTCAGCCTCTGTCACTGTGTCAGTGCTGGTGACAGGGGAGGATGAGTATGACCCAGTATTCCTGGCTCCAGCTTTCCACTTCCAAGTGCCAGAAGGTGCCCGGCGTGGCTATAGCCTGGGTCATGTGCAGGCCACAGATGAGGATGGAGGTGCTGATGGCCTGGTGCTCTACTCCCTTGCCACTTCTTCCCCCTATTTTGCTATCAACCAGACTACAGGCGCCCTGTACCTTCGAGTGGATAGCCGGGCACCAGGCAGTGCAACAGGCACTTCTGGGAATGGAGGCCGGACACGGCGTGAGGCACCACGGGAGCTGAGGCTGGAGGTGGTGGCACGGGGTCCTCTACCCGGTTCCCGGAGTGCCACAGTGCCCGTGACTGTGGATATCACCCACACTGCACTAGGCCTGGCACCCGACCTCAACCTGCTGTTGGTGGGGGCTGTGGCGGCCTCCCTAGGAGTTGTGGTGGTGCTTGCACTTGCAGCCCTGGTCCTGGGGCTGGTGCGGGCCCGTAGCCGCAAGGCTGAGGCAGCACCTGGTCCAATGTCACAGGCAGCACCCCTGGCCAGTGGCTCTCTGCAGAAGCTAGGCCGAGAGCCACCCAGCCCACCGCCCTCAGAGCACCTTTATCACCAGACACTCCCCAGCTATGGTGGGCCAGGAGCTGGAGGACCCTACCCCCGAGGTGGCTCCTTGGACCCTTCACACTCCAGTGGCCGAGGCTCAGCAGAGGCTGCAGAGGATGACGAGATCCGCATGATCAATGAATTTCCACGTGTGGCCAGTGTGGCTTCTTCCTTGGCTGCCCGTGGCCCTGACTCTGGCATCCAGCAAGATGCAGATGGACTGAGCGATACATCCTGCGAGCCACCTGCCCCCGACACCTGGTATAAGGGCCGCAAGGCAGGGCTGCTGCTGCCAGGTACAGGAGCCACTCTGTACCGAGAAGAGGGCCCACCAGCCACTGCCACAGCCTTCCTCGGGGGCTGTGGCCTGAGCCCTGCACCCACCGGGGACTATGGCTTCCCAGCAGATGGCAAGCCATGTGTGGCAGGTGCACTGACAGCCATTGTGGCTGGTGAGGAGGAGCTCCGTGGCAGCTATAACTGGGACTACCTGCTGAGCTGGTGCCCTCAGTTCCAGCCACTGGCCAGTGTCTTCACAGAGATTGCCCGGCTCAAGGACGAAGCTCGGCCATGTCCCCCGGCTCCCCGTATTGACCCGCCGCCCCTCATCACTGCTGTGGCCCACCCAGGAGCCAAGTCTGTGCCCCCGAAGCCAGCCAGCACGGCAGCAACCCGGGCTATCTTCCCACCAGCCTCTCACCGCTCCCCTATCAGCCATGAAGGCTCCCTATCCTCAGCTGCCATGTCTCCCAGCTTCTCACCCTCACTCTCTCCTCTGGCTGCTAGGTCACCCGTTGTCTCACCATTTGGGGTAGCCCAGGGTCCCTCAGCCTCAGCTCTCAGTGCAGAGTCCGGCCTGGAGCCACCTGATGACACAGAGCTGCACATCTAGCTGTGGCCCAGGCTGGGCCCCGACCTGGGATGCGCACAGTGTCCCCAATGCAGGCCCCATCTGAGCCTGCCCTCGGCAGCCTCGGACCATGACTGACCACGGGGGAGGCCAGCTTCCCATCCTAAACCCCTCCAGTAGGGGCAGGTCCCACGTCTCACCCAGCTCTGTCAGAGCACAGTGCCACAGAGGCTCTGTGGGGGTACTGACCTGGGGACAGGTCCAATGTGGGGAGAAATAAGGAGGCAGCAGCCCTGGGTTCTCCTCAGTGAGGGCTTCCTGCCCTGCACCAGCACCCTGAGGTGGAGCTGAGACTTTATTTATTGGGGGGCAGGGGGATGGGGGAGGTCCATCCAACTTGTTTGGGCCCAGCTCTCTTGGGTTCTACTGACACCCCTGCCCCTGCACAGAACCAAGTGCCAATTCTCACTCTGGAGCCTTAATAAACTGCAGTTTGTATCCAGTGTCCGGCTGTATTCTGTGGGGGCCATAGGGATGGGGGATAATTGCAAGACAACTGATACACTGTGGACACCTCAGGAGGCACGGAGGGGTGGTGGACACAGGGGCATCTAGGGTGGGGACAGCACTGGGAACCCAAGCCTGAGGCTGATGGTCACATCTCTGCAGTTGGCCTTTCCCATTCACAAGGGTTGGAAGGCAGACAGCAGGAGCTTCCTTGAGGCAGTGACCTAGAGAGGAATTGGCTGGGTGAGGAAGGATCTTGGGGATAACCAGCTAGGCCTGAGGATCCATGTGTAAGAAAAGCTCACGTCTTTTAAGCCTTTGCCACACCAGGCTCTCTGCTGAGCAGTGTTCCTGTTTTATCTCTGTAAATGTTCACTGCAATCCCACAAGGCAGAGCACTTTAGATCTAACCACTACCATATTCTAAACGAAACCTACGCTCGGAGAAGTTGGGTGGCTTTCTTGATACTGTACAACTAAGGAGGAACCCCGGTCTGTAGGTCTGTGTGCCCCAGATCACTTCTTTTTTTTTTTTTTTTTTTTTAAGATTTTATGTATTTATTTGACAGAGATAACAAGTAGGTAGAGAGGCAGGCAGAGAGAGTTGGGGAAGCAGGCTCCCTGCTTAATCCACAAGCCACCCAGGTGCCCCACCAGAGCCCCTTTCTTAAGTGCTCCCCTATACCCCTTGGTGAGTGCCAGCTGGCCTCTAGCAGCTAGGGGGAGCCCTGTATGAACCCAGTGGTCTGGGAGCCACAGAAGAAGGATCCAGTCGCAGCCCCACCCATTTGGAGGAGGAGCCAGCAGGGCACCAGTTTCTAGGCAGCCACGTGGTGGTGGTGGTGGTGGTGGTGGAATATAAGGCTCATGTGATCTGTCACATGACAGCGGATCTCCAGAAAGGCAGCATGAGACTCCGAACCTGGTGAGAAATTAGGGGACCCCAGGAGGAGGGTGGGAATACAGTGGCAGTCCAGCTCCCGCTGAAACCCGCCTGCCGCCTCTGCAGTTTCCTAGGGCTCCTTGCCCTCTTCGTCTCCAGCAAATGCAGTTACAGCCCGGAGCCGGACCAGCAGCGGACGTGAGTTGACTTAGCACACACTGCCCCCTTCCCTAGGCCCTGTCCTGTGCCCACTGTCTTGGCCCAGACTCCCTCACCCCTTACCAGCTCCTGGTATCCACTCCATAGTCTTATCCCCAGGTTCCCAGGCTCAGTCCCCAATCATTCACCTCCTGTGAGCCATATCTGCCTCTGGAATCCTGCCCCAGGTCTCAGCCCTTAATCCTGAACCTTCCATGACTAATGTTTCCCATCCCCACACTAACAAAGCCCATGTTCCTGACCTCTGACCCTGCAGGTTGCCCCCAGGCTGGGTGTCCCTGGGCCGTGTAGACTCCGAGGAAGAGCTGAGTCTCACCTTTGCCCTGAGACAGCAGAACGTGAAAAGATTGTCCGAGCTGGTGCAGGCTGTGTCGGATCCTGGCTCTCCTCATTATGGTGCCTATGGGAATAGGGATTGGGACTGGGAAGTGGGATGTTGTGAAAGGACCCCAGGCTGGGCTGACTGTGGGATGGCACACATAACGTCAAAGTCAGGCTCTTGGTGCCTAGGAAGGTGGTGATACAGGGCAGTTGAATGGCTGTGGCTCTCGAGCAGTTTCTGAATTTAATAAAAGGGATCTGGAAGTAAACTGTCTAAAACTCACTCAAATTCTTGCCCCCAAAACTTTTCAACTATGTTTATCAGGCTTGAAACCTGAAAGTTAAGAGCACAGGCTGTGAGAGCAAATCTGGATTCAAATGCTGACTCTACTACTTAGCAGACACATGGGAAGTAGTACCCAGTACAGATAGGTGCTCATTCCCCACCCTCAAAACCACACCCGTTTCCTCCTCCAGTCAGGCTCCAGAACTCTCATTTCCAGTTCTGGCTCTCAAAGAGCCTTTGGAGTCATCTGCTTTTTACCATTGCTTGTAACTGCCCACTCATTTGTTTATTCTTGCACCCAGACTGCTGCCCAGTCCCCAGTGGTCCACCCCACTCCCCACTCTGCTCCCTACTCTGCTCTAAAACAGTGCTCTGTTCCAGTGGTCATGCTGGATGGCGTCCCTCCCTTGCATGAAGCCCTTCATGGTTGGGGAGGCACTGGTATGTGTGTGAGAGGGCAGTCTCAGATTCACCCTGGAGCTGTGTACATGGCACTGTGCAGGAAAACAGTGACTCACCATCATGTTAAGCTTAAAATCAACAAGTATGAAGACTGGAACTGAATTAGATGTTACCTTATAATTGGTTCTAAAAGTTTGGAAAACTTTTCCTGGAAATAAACTTAATATGGAAAATTTTAATTTTTAACCTCATTTGTTGTTTGTAATTATGGCAATACATGCTCTGATGCAGCATTTGCAACCTTCTGGCCTTTAGGGAAAATCCATATTTCTGGCCATGGCATTCCAAGTCTCCTCCCCAGCCTTTTCTTCCCCTGGCCCCCAAATATAGCTTTCACCTGCACAGCCTGCCTTTGTGCTAGAAAGTTTCCACTTATCCCTGAAGACCCTGTTCCAGGGCCCCTGGGAAATTCCAATGTCTCCTGGTTGAGGTCCAAAATGAGCAACTTGGAAAAGCAATGAATGAAGGCAAGATCCTCTATTGAATTCCTGCAGGAAAATACCTGACCCTAGAGGATGTGGCTGAACTGGTCCGGCCATCACCACTGACCCTCCGCACAGTCCAAAAATGGCTCTTGGCAGCTGGAGCCCGGAACTGCCACTCAGTGACCACACAGGACTTTCTGACCTGCTGGCTGAGTGTCCGGTGAGACTGAAAGATTGCCCCATGGAGGGTACCAGTCATGCCATCAGGGAAACGAGTCACCCCAATGGGAGAGAGCTGAGAGCTGGTGGGTGCTTGTGGGTGAGAGCTAACAGGGAGATAAGGATGAGCAGTGATGCTCAGGTAGCTTCCTCTGCTCTGGTCTGTGGTTTCTGATCTCTGTTCTCTGATCTCTGACCTCCAGACAGGCAGAACTGCTGCTCTCTGGGGCTGAGTTTCATCGCTATGTGGGGGGACCAGCAGAGATCCATGTTATAAGGTCCCCACGTCCATACCAGCTCCCGAAGGCCTTGGCCCCTCATGTGGACTTTGGTAACACCCAGCGGGGTTGGTGGGTTTGAAGCAGGCAGAACCAGGGGCTGGAAAAGTTTAGGTGCCATGGGGGGCTTGGGGTGGGGTCAGTGGTAAAGTCGGGGTTGGAGTCTAAAAGATCTCCTCCTTAAGCCTGACCCCTCCTCACAGTGGGCGGGCTGCACCGCTTTCCCCCCACATCATCCCTGAGGCAACGCCCTGAGCCACAGGTGTCAGGGACAGTTGGCCTGCACCTGGGGGTGACCCCATCCGTGATCCGTCAGCGATACAACTTGACAGCACAAGACGTGGGCTCCGGCACAACCAACAACAGCCAAGCCTGTGCCCAGGTGAGCTGGGCAGACACCTCCAGGGTCCTGACACCCTATCCAAGATGCCTCTCCAGGCTGGGCCTTGTTCTCTGACTCCTCCCCTGGGTCCTCACCTCCTATCTGGAATAGTGTCCCCTGCCCTGACCTTGCAGCTGCATCCTCTGACCCATGATACCTGCTCTGATTCCTTCTGTAGTTCCTGGAGCAGTATTTCCATGACTCGGACCTGGCCGAGTTCATGCGCCTCTTTGGTGGGAACTTTGCGCACCAGGCATCAGTAGCCCGTGTGGTCGGAAAACAGGGACGGGGCCGGGCCGGGATTGAGGCCAGTTTAGATGTGGAGTACCTGATGAGTGCCGGTGCCAACATCTCCACCTGGGTCTACAGTAGCCCAGGTACTGCCAAGGGAATTGGTGGGTGGGGAGACTGGTGGTGGTGAGTGGTGATCACTGCTCCCTCAAGGGAATCCCGTAAGCTAGAGGGAGACCCTGGCAACCTTCCAAAGGACCGCCCTTGTGCTCCTCCCCTCACCCCAAATCCAGGCCGGCATGAGTCACAGGAGCCCTTCCTGCAGTGGCTCCTGCTGCTCAGTAATGAGTCAGCCCTGCCACATGTACACACTGTGAGCTATGGAGATGATGAGGACTCCCTCAGCAGCGTCTACATCCATCGGGTCAACGCTGAGCTCATGAAGGCGGCCGCTCGGGGTCTTACCCTGCTCTTTGCTTCAGGTGACCTCCTACGCTAAACTTAGACCTTAACTCACCAGGAGTTTTGACCCCACAGGGAGCCCTGTGATCTCTGACTTACAATCTGAACTCAATAGGGACCACTCATCTGACCTCTAAACTCTAACCTCTTACAGTAATGACTAACTCTTGACTTCCATCTTTGACATCTGAACCCATATATCAAGCTCTGACCAATTAATCTGAGTGCTAAACTTGGTCTTTCTCCCAGGTGACAGTGGGGCTGGGTGTTGGTCTGTGTCTGGACGACACCAATTTCGTCCCAGCTTCCCTGCATCCAGGTAAGCACCCCAACCCACCACTTACCTGTGACCACCAGTCTTCCGTCTATGGGTCCATGATCTGGAACTTTTGCCTTGAAGCCACCAGGTGCTTCTGTAGCTAAGACCTCAATTTAACCAGCTCTGATTGCTGCATTCCCTTCTTCCTATAGGTCTAGGCCTCATGGCTTCTGAGTGGAATGCATTTCCCAGTATTCCTCTTCTCAGTTCCAGGCATTTTAGTAGAAGATTTGGTGAATGTTCTGTAGACAAAAGGATACACTGTTACCTCAGGCCATGCCTTGAGGGCTCAGAATCTTTTAGTCTTCCCCATGTACCTGCTCCCCCACAGAGTCTAGCCCCTCTATCAAGAGCTAGCTCATACTTACCCATCTCCATACATTTTGGAGGTCCTCTTGGGACCCATACAATCTGTGCTGTTTTCTGCTCTCAGCCCCTATGTCACCACGGTGGGAGGCACATCCTTCCAGAATCCATTCCGAGTCACAAGTGAGATCGTTGACTATATCAGTGGTGGTGGCTTCAGCAATGTGTTCCCACAGCCTTCATACCAGGTATGTGTATGTGATAGTGTGGATGGATGGGTGGGAGGGATCCTCTGTCAGCAAACAATACTCACTCAACAACATCTTTCAGGAGGAAGCTGTAGCCCAGTTCCTCAGCTCCAGTCCCCACTTACCACCATCCAGTTATTTCAATGCCAGTGGCCGTGCCTATCCAGATGTGGCTGCACTCTCTGATGGCTACTGGGTGGTCAGCAACAGCGTGCCCATTCCATGGGTATCTGGCACTTCGGTAAGAAATCAGCCTGGGTCCAAACCCCCTACTCAGAAACTATCCTCACCCTCTATAAGACCTTTTACCCAGAATCCCTGACTCCTCAGAGACCTCTGATCCTTTCAAACATCCCTCCCTCAAATCCAATCACTCTGAACCCCTAACCTCCATTTATTCCTTCATTCTTCCAGGCCTCTACTCCAGTATTTGGTGGGGTCCTATCCCTGATAAATGAACACAGAATCCTCAACGGCCGTCCCCCTCTTGGCTTTCTCAACCCAAGGCTCTACCAGCAGCGTGGAGCAGGACTCTTCGATGTGAGTACGGAAGGAAGGGTGTGGACATTTTTATGAATATGGGGAGTTCAAAGATGAACTTGAGGGCAGTTCTGATGGGGTACTGAAATGTAAATACAAGGTAAGGGAGCTTAGTCTGTTAGTGCTGGTACGGACAGGCCTAGGTCTGATGCCTGCCTTCTCCCTAGGTAACCCATGGCTGCCATGCGTCCTGTCTGAATGAAGAGGTGCAGGGACAGGGTTTCTGCTCTGGCCCTGGCTGGGATCCTGTGACAGGCTGGGGAACACCTAACTTCCCAGCTCTGTTGAAGACATTAATCAATCCTTGACTCTTTCTTGCCGGGAGAGTGAACCTGTCCCCTGCCCCATAGCTAGTGGCTTGGTCACTTATTCTACACTGTTGGAAGCCCTGCTGAACCTTCAACCATAGACTGCTGCAGACAGCTTATCCCCCTAACCCTAAAATGCTGTGAGCTTGACTTGACTCTCAACTCTACCCTGCTCCATCATGCTCAGGTCTCCCTACTCCTGCTTCATGTTTCTCTAAAGATGCTGTAACTAGTATTGTTTGGGAGCCTCCCCACTCCCAACACCCCCCCCCCCCACCAACCTTTTCTTTCTCTTTTCATCCAGGCTTTTTCTAAGAGTTGTCTATGCTGTTTCTCTTCATGCTGTCTCCTCAGTTCATTGCACCTTCTTCAGCTTTCAGGGCTTAACTTCTTTTCCCACCATTCCCACTTCCTCCTTCATTCCCTCTTCCCCTTTCACTTTCTCTTCTTTCTCACTGAATGTTGATATACGTCACTGCTTCATCTTTACCCTTCTGCTCTTTTCAATCTACCCAAAGTTTCCTGGAACAAATCAGTCACCTGTATCCACAGCTATCACCGTCTCACTAAATCAGACTGTTGGACAATGATTCCTCAAATGCAAGGTGTATGATACTCAATACTTCATCTTCCTCCTTCCCAATTCCAGACCATTCTCTGGTGTTCCTTCTTGGTAAATGAGACTATGCTGCTTCCAGTCAAGCCAGAAGCCTAAGTGTTATCCTAGACTCCCTATTCCTTACCTTCCCCTTCCCACTACCACTGTCAATCAATAAGTCCTACTGATTTCACTTCTTAAATATATCTTTATCAATCCACAAGTCCTGCCAATTACATTTCCTAAGTATACCTAGAACTCATTTACTTTTCTCCATCTCTACTGCTACTAAATTAGCTTAGAACCATTATTTTCTCTTCTCTGAATTGTAGGAGGCCCTTGAAAAGATGTCCTCACTTCCTGCATGCTCACAAAACCATTTTTCCAGAGTAAAATGCAAATCCCATCAGGTCATTTACTTAAAACCCTTCAAAGATTACTGATAAAGTTCGGGTTTTTGCTATGACTCACAAACCTGATCCTTTCCTTGCTATTTGTTCCTGAGTAACAAATTGCTTATTCTCCCTCACCCTTCCTCCACTTCCTACTTTCGCTTTTGCTTAAGATATTCTGTGCCCTTAACATGACTCCCTTTGCCTGTTTGGTTTCCAGGATTCTTTGAACACCCCACTCAGAAGCCGCCTTCTGTGAACCTTTGGCTCTCTGCAGCTAGCTGATTTTTGTATAGTAGAAAATGACTTGGTATAGCAGAAAAATCCCAGATTTTTTCAAACCAAGCCTGTTTGATTCTTGGTTCTGATGTAGACTAGGAAAGAGACTTGGAGAAGTCCATCTCCGAGTCTTTTACCTCCTCTGTTAAGTGGGAATATCAATACCTGCCTCTAACAATAATTAATAATAATTAAATGGAATGAAGTTGATAGAGTGCCTGACACAAAGAAGTAGGCAGCAGATGTTAGGTCCCTTCCTCCTTTGCACTGCGTACTGTGTGTCTACCTCTAGTATTGTAACTCCAACCTAGTATTGAAAATGCCAGTTTACCTCTTTGCCTCCCTTTCCAAGACTGTTGGTGCCTAGAGGACTAGAATCTTGTCCTACTTAACTTTGTACTCCCAGGCCCTAGCTCAGGATTGGCAAATAGGAATTAAATAAATGTTTGTTGCGTTGAAAACCCCACCCTCCCTGGTGATTTTGCATGTTGTTTACTCAAACTGAAATACCTCTCTTCCTGTCTACAGCAGCTCTGTTCGCTTCCCTGTGTCTCTTCTCCCGGCAGCTGGAGGGGAGTGGGGCTTTCGAACCCTTAAAAGGCTGAATAAGGGAACTAGAAAGGATGCAGACTGGCAGACAACCTGTAGTTAAGGGGTGTCCCAAAACAAGGTCTTTAAGCGCCAAGTTGGAAGAGGAGTCCCAGACCTGCGGAAAAGCGTCTTAGACCTTGACGGTTCCCATCCCGGCGAAAAGGCTTAGCAGTATGGCCACGTGGGAGACCGCCTGTCGGAGACATCTCACAGGATGGTAAACAACCAGGAGGCGGGAGACGCGAGAACGACTGCAAACACGGCGAGGGAGGGGCGAAGCGCGGAGCGTGTGACGTCACCCGTGGTGTGTGCGTAACGTGAGCGGAAGCGGAAGCGGCTCTGTTCGCCGCCTCTCCCACCGGCCCGATGAGCTGCAGCGGCTCCGGCGCGGACCCCGAGGCGGCGCCGGGCTCCGCTGCCTCGGCCCCGGGCCCGGCGCCCGCGGTCTCGGCCCCCGCAGCGTTGCCCGCTGGCACCGCTGCGGAGAATAAGGCCAGCCCCGCGGGGACTGCAGGGGGACCTGGGGCTGGAGCTGCGGCAGGGGGCACGGGACCCGTGGCGGCGCGGGCCGGGGAGCCGGCCGAACGGCGCGGGGCGGGTGAGGGCCGGGACGGGTGAGGGTGAGGGCAGCGCCCAGGGCTGGGTCCAGTGGTGGGTGAGGGCAGAGGATTTGACCTAGCCGGGGCCCCGCATCTCCCACCTCCATGTCTGTCTGCTGGTTCTCCTCCAGCTCCGGTGTCGGCTGGTGGAGCGGCGCCCCCGGAGGGGGCCATGTCTAACGGGGTTTATGTACTGCCGAGCGCGGCCAACGGAGACGTGAAGCCGGTGGTGTCCAGCACGCCTCTGGTGGATTTCCTGATGCAGCTGGAGGATTATACGCCTACGGTGGGCTTCCTGCCTGAACAAGGCTATTGGCGCACTGTCAGGCCAACTTTTCTGCTACACCGCCTGGATTTCCAGCCTCCTTTTGCACTTGCTCCCCTACTAGCTCTGCCCACCCAAACTGAGCTTCCTGAAAGCCAGGCTTGCCCTCCATTTCCCTCCCCATCTCAGCCCAGGGCAAATACTGACAGTCGTCTCATTGATCTCTCAGATCCCAGACGCAGTGACTGGTTACTACCTGAACCGTGCTGGCTTTGAGGCTTCGGACCCACGCATGTGAGTACAGTCTGGGTGGGTAGATTAGAAACTTGAGTGCTAATATGGTTTAATTGTTCCATCTTCTCACACCACTTTTTTCTCTTTAGAATTCGGCTCATCTCCCTAGCTGCCCAGAAATTCATCTCAGATATTGCCAACGATGCCCTACAGCACTGCAAAATGAAGGGCACAGCTTCTGGCAGCTCCCGAAGCAAGAGCAAGGTGTGAGGGGAGGCTCATTGAATCAGTAATTACCTCCCACAGTGTCGGAGGCTTAATTGTCCTGAAATCCCTTTGGGGAAACTAAGTCCTAGGGGAGGTGAAAGACCTACTCAGGGTCACCCATCTGGGATTGAAATCTGGGATTCCTGTGCTCAGCTGGTACTCTTCCCTCTTCCCTCAGGACCGCAAGTACACTCTAACCATGGAGGACTTGACCCCTGCCCTCAGCGAGTATGGCATCAATGTGAAGAAGCCGCACTACTTCACCTGAGCCACCCAACCTAAATGTACTTGTCTGTCCCCTTGTCCCCACACCAGCCTGTTTTCATAATAAACTTTATTGTGACAGGCAGGGCTGGTCCCTCCCATGCTGGGAGATACCGTGTGGCAAGTGACAAAGCTCTGAGCCTAGCCCCTTTGGGGGCTGCAGTGGTAGGGATGGGGGCAGGGGATGGGCCCCATGGCTGGGGTAGTACCATGACTGGAGGCAGGGGAGGCAACCAGAAGCCTGCTGCTTTGGGGAGACATACTCCCCTAACCGTGTCCTGACACCTCTGGAGTTTAGGCAAGGGCTTTCCAGCTCTACTTGTCCTGCATCTTCTCCAGGATAGGCACAATCATGTCAAATTTAGGCCGCTTAGCAGGGTCTTCATTCATGCAGATCTTCATGAGCTTACACACATGGGGGGAAATGCCTGGTGGGATAGTAGGCCGAAGGCCTTCCAGTGCCACCTGCAAATACAGGAAAAAACAAAATGGGTTTCAGAACTTGAATATCCTGTGGGGAGAGGCCTCTAGTCCTCAGGACAGGATTACTGCATATTTGAACAAATATGGGAAGAGCCCAGCCCTGCTATAGTTATTGTTGTCACCACCACCATTCCCCCAACACAAGTGCATACAGTTGTGCTCTCACCTTCATTCCAATCTCCATGTTGGAGAGGTCAGCAAAGGGTACCTCCCGTGTCACCAGTTCCCACAGAAGCACTGCAAAACTCCACATGTCTGCTGAGCGTCTGTTTGTATCTTCAGGCTTCTTCTGCAGTGCTGGAGGAACAGGACTTAACTGTTCCAGCTGCTTGTCCTGTCTCTGCCCCCTTCCATTACTACTGAGCTGGCCCTTCTCCACCTCCCAACATGATGCCCTCCCTCACCTTCAGGGGCCACCCAGGCAGGTGCATACATGCGCCCAGGGCATTGGAAGGAGAACTTGACGTCGGCCATGCTGATTCGGGCAGTCATATCCTCATCAATCTGAGGAAGAGAAGATAGATAATGTGGAAGGAGGTAAGTCCTATTCTAGACAGGGAAAGGGGTCTGGGGGCCTGGGCCAGGAATGAAGTGTGACCTCACCATTACACTACGGCTATTGAGTGCATGTCGTGGGATGAGGGGCTCTAATGTGTGTAGGAAGGCCATGCCCCTTGCCATGTCCAACGCAAACTTCACAGCCTGGCTCTGGTCCACAACAAAATCTAAGGAGGCAAGAGTCAAAAGAGTTTGGGGAGGCTCACACACCCTGCGCCCATCCCATGAGATTTGGTATCCCCTACTCACTGGTGCCTTCATGTAATACATTGTACAGGGATCCATATGGCATCCAGTGTGTGATGAGGGTGGGGTGAGGAGCAGGCGGAGACTGACAGGCACCTAGCACTGGGAGCACATTTGGATGCGAGAAAATCCTGGAAGAGGGAGAGTATCCCTAGCTGAGATCAGCATAAGAGATCTCCCTTTGGGTGCTAGTCAGGGTTCCTTGGAACCAGCAGCTTCCCGTTTAGGCCTTGCCCCACCTGAGACGGGGACACTCCTCGTTGAAGTCCCTGCTCTTCCTTGTACTCCAGTCTCGAACCTTTAGCACCTTCACAACGATGTCATTGCCCTGCCAACGGCCCTTCCATAGCTGAGAGATAGGTAAGGGTTAGGAAGCTTTAACTAAGGCTACTGCTTTCTTGTCCGCTAACTGTAAGAAAAACTTAAAACAGATGCAGGGCAGGTAATTTGTAGGAGATTGGGGAGGGAGGGCCAAGAAAGGCAGGGTCACCTCTCCAGAGTGATTCTCGTTGAGCTTTGCCAAAAAGTTGAGCTGTTTGTAGTCAATGCCGGAGTGTTTGTTCAGAGTCCCATTTCCTGAGAATGTGGGCAGGTCAGGTACCCAAGCTTCACCCTAACCCAGCTCCAACAGCTCAGGGTTATTCCCTCGACCATCCCTCCCCTTACACCTGACTCACGGGGCCGAGTGCGGGTGGTTCCCTTCCAGAAAGTGTCCTTGTATGGAATACGGTTAAGGTTCTGGCCCATCTTCTCTGCCCGCTCTGGGAAAGAAAAACAGCTTTGGCCCCAGCTGTAGTATGGAGCGAGGAGATAGGTAGGGACAAGACAGGATACAAACTGGAGTTGGGGGACAGACCTCGGAGGAGCTCTCTCAGGGGTGCCTTGGCTTTGTCCACAGGCATCTCTCCATACTTGTTACAAATGCTGACAAGAGCCCCATTAGCTACCAGGTCCTGGAATGAAAAGGTGGTTGTGATGATGGGCTCTGCTACCTCCCTGGCAATCAAAATCAACCATCAATACAGATATAGTACCAGATCTGAGTGTCATATATTCAGCAATACTTACAGAACGGATTGAAGGTTCTAGAATCTCCCATTCAGGCTCAGAGGTTGCAACCCACCCATCCCAGGGCTCAGGGCTTTGGTACTCACCTCTGCAACCTGATCTTGGCCCCAAAAACAGGCATAGTGCAGGGGCACGTTTCCATGCTCATTCACTGCATTAATGTCAGCTTTATACTGCAAGAGCTGGTCCCCATGGCCAAGAAGAAGAGGCAGAAGACAGTCAGAGGGGAGATGGGAGTTGGTGTAAGGAGGGAGAAGAGTACACATAATGCTTGTGACTGACTTCCAGACATGTATGTAATGTATGTGACAGAACATTCATGCATACCTTCTGCACAATATCACGGTGTCCATGACTGGCTGCCAGGTGCAGGGGGGTGTCATCCCCACGGTTCATCACATTGATTCGTGCCCCCCGCATGATCAGCATCTCAACCACAGCAGAACGGCCCTCTCGGCAGGCCCAGTGCAAGGGGGAGAAGCCATGATCATCCCTTTGAGGAAGAGACAATGGTCATTGATCTGGAGGTGGGGCAAAGGCTTTGATATGGAAAAAACTGATAGTCATTCTGAAAAATCTCCCTAGAAACCTTGCCTGTCCAGGATTCTGATTCTCATTCATGCCAGCAACTCCCAAAGCCATCCGATTAAGACCTTCAAAGGTCTTCAGACCCCTGAGCTTTAAACCTAACCAACTACCACCTGAAATCTCAACAAATACATATGATTCACTGTCTTCATCAACATCTCCCACTAGCCTTTTTTCCTTGGCATGCCCCATCTCATTAAATGGTAGCATTTTATCTGGTTTCCTCTGCATTCCTTTTGCAACATCTGTTGGTCCTTTTTGTTTCCAATGCATTTCATATGCCCCTAATATACTACTTGTGGCACTGGATTGTAAACATCTTAATGAGCTGTCTTGTCTGCTAGACTGAATTCTTGAGAGAATGGATTGACAGAAGTTGTTTATACATGTTAATACAAGGGAGGGGTGTTTTGGAGAAGGAAAGCCACAACTCATGGGAGAAGAAGCAAGCTTACTGATTGGCTCTATACTGAAACCTAAGATCTAAAAATGGACTGGCATTAAAATAATGTTTTGGAAGAGTTTATAATGAAAAAGAAATACTTTTGATAAGTCATTACTAATGAGGCAGATATCAAATGAGGATTTGATTTGGTAAAACAGGATTCCTCTACTCAAGCAGTCTGAGTCCCAGAAAACAGGAATATAAGAGTGGCTTCTTTAGAAAGAAAACTGACTTTTCCCCTGCCAAGGACCTGTATATTCTAAAGTAAAAGAGCTGTACAAAGAAAAAAGAAGAAAAAAACACTTGGTGGGAGTTGGGCCTGCCTGACAGCCTGGGGCCATAAAAGGAAATTCCCTCCAGTCTGGTGTGTGTGAGGATCCAAGGGGCGGGACAGGGGGGCGGTCTGTGGTCTGAGACCGCAGCCTCCGGATGCCTTAGTGTTGCGGTCACTTCCCTTGTGGGGGCTCTAGTTATGGCCTGAAACAGATTAGGGGTCTGACTGCTGCAGGCCATCCAGATGTCCTCCTCCCACAGGGGATTGAAGTGTGTGCATGACCTTTAATGACTTCCCTCCACAGCTGCCCTCATCTGCTCACTTAGAGATAGCTGAAAGCTTTCCTGGAAGGTTAGCCCCACCTCCCCCTCTCTGAAGCAACCATCCCCTACTTATCAGTGAGTTTTGCCCTAGATCTTTAATTTGTGCCCTGGTTTATCAGTTTCCTGCAGTCTGTGGCATAAGCAGGCCAGTGCCTGAGGGCAAAAATAAGAGCACAGGGTTCCACTCACTGTCAGACTGCCTGTCACCTCAGGGCCACAGACTATATTCCCAAAGAGTCCTGGAGGGAGTTTACCCCACCTCATATCCAGCATATACCTGCTTGGGCCCCCAAAGCCTTTCCCCTCAAACCAGCCCCAAAGGCTTCCAGTTTAATGCCACCCCTTCACCTTTTGGCACTAAAGAGTTTTATAAAATGCAAGTTCCCCTGGCAACTTCACCTAAGCCTTTATAACCCTACCAACAAAGTAAGAGTGCTATCTTTATCTGAGCACCCTTTGAAGAATTATGAAAGAATTACAGAAATTATAAATATATGAAAAATGGGAAAAAGTGACCAGGAATTACAGAGGAATAGCATAAAGGCTAATGAGAACCTGTGAAGTCTAGATGAAGATGACAGGTGATCCTTACCCCCTCAAACCTAAAAACTGAAGAAATAAAATTTTAAAAACCACCATCCTGAATCATCAGTTATCACTACTGCTTTTCTTGCTTGTCTCAGCTAATCTTGAAGAACTTGCCTACATTCACTATTTCCACATCTCCCATTCAACCCACCACCACGCTGTTGCCTTGAGGGCTGGCATGGGCTTCTGGCATAGGAAGTGTCCACAATACTTTAAATGAAGGAACCAGTGTTGTCTGGTTTCTTCATCTGTTTTCCTCTACAGCAGCCTTCACAAAGATCATCAAATACATTATTAATTGTAAATTCAGAAGTTACTTTAAAGTGCTAAAGTTCTTTAACTCGTCAACAGCCTATCCTACTGTTGACCACTCCCCCTTCGTTGAAACATTCACTTCTCTGAGCTTTACTAACATCTTTTCCTGTTTTTCCTGCACCCCCAGTTGCACCTTTTCAGTCTTGCAGGCTTCTCATCCCCTCTCTGTCACACCCATGTCTTCAGGTATCATCTATATGCTAACATCTCCCAAATCTGGGTCTCCAAGTCAGGTCTCTCTCCTGAAATCCGAATCTGCATAATCAACAACCTACTCAACGTTTCCACTCTACTGTACAGTCACTTTAACATGTCACAGCAGCAGTCATCATCCTTCAGCCATGTCCAACTCAGTAAAAGCAACCACTATCTACCTAAGAGTCTGAGCCAGAACCCTGGTCATCATCTTTGCTTCCACACTTCCCACACCAAGTCTCATCAATTCTTTATCCTGAAGATTTCAGGAATGCAATCACTTCTTTCTTTTTATATCAGCCTCCATTCTAGTCTAAGGCATCACCACCTCTGGCACAGACCAAGCAACTGCTTCTCCAAATGGCCGCCTGCTCTTGAGAAGGTATCCAAGATGACACTTAAATGGACAATCTCATCATATCATAGCAGGGCTTTAAACTCTTGTTCTTAGAATAATAACCTTATTATAGTATAAATATTCTTGCATGATCTGGTGGGCTCTTGCAGCAGACCTCTCCAGTCTTATCTCCCGTGGTTTACCACTTGTACCCAATGCTTCAGCCCACAGAAGCCCATAGAAGTCTTCTATCCTCCAGCCATATGGACCTGTAGACAATTCCCAAACACTCCATTCTCTGTCTTGCCTCCTAGCTTTCGCCCGTGCAGTTCACTGAGACTGGAAAGCTCTCTGCAGCCCGTGCCTGTGAAACTCTTATTGAGCAATCAAGATTCAGCTTCCTCTGTGGAGACCCTCTGCCCCCCACAGGCTGTGCTTTGCACCCGTAGTACTGGGTAGGAAAGTCAGCCGCCCCAGCCAACGTGAACACCCCACATCGCGGAGAGGAGCAGCATTTGCCCTTCTCACCCACCAGCCACTTCAGCTCACCCCTGGTTGAGGTCGTTCTCCGTGTTGTCCAGCCACAGGCGAACGGCCACCGCGTTGCCCTCCCGGCACTGAGTGAAAATGTCGTCCATAGCAGCGTCCCGGCGCTGAGTCCCCTAGATTGGGGAAGCCTGCGGACTGTGAAGGTATCCACGGAAGGGGGGAGTGAACCCCGAAAGCTTTGTCCCTTACCGGAGATAAGGGGGTGGGGGTCTCCCGCTGCCTCCCCGGCTAGTGGACGTCTGGGAAGGAGTTCGGCTAGGCGGGATGATCCCTGTGTCCCCTGGGCGCGAGGGTAAGGCGGGTCCGCGCGAAGTAGAATAGAAGGTGATTAGGAAGTAGAGTCTCCTGAAGGGGTGTCGGCGAACAAGCTCGGGGACCCTACCCGAGAACAGACCTGGGGGGAGGGGGAGTTCAGGCGCTCTATACCCTGAGAAAGGCGATCGGGGGTCCTTCCTGGGGGTGGCCCTCGTTCCCTACTCGGTATTCGGGCCGAGTGAAGGCTGACGGTTGGCAGGGGTCGAGCTTTAGGGGAGGGCATGGGTGCTCCCGCACTCACCGGGACTCGGGCTGGAGGAGCCTTCTTCGGGGAACTCCCGTCCGGCCGCGCCCGCCGCCCGGCCCCGCCCCTGGCCCTCTCTGGCCAGCGCGGGTCCCCATTGCTCCCTCCCTCTCGCCTTCCTTGCCCGTCTAGCCAGCGGTACCTAAACTCGATGGTTTCCGGCGCCGCGCTGGCCACTCTAGCCACACAGATTTTCACTCTTTGGTTTCCGGCTCAGTTCCGGCTGCTCTGATCGCCAGGTTTAGTAGAGACGCGCTGTGCATGTGGAGAGGCGTGTGGACGCGGGGATTTCGCCCACCGCACCAGCATGTTTGAGGAGCCCGAGTGGGCCGAGGAGGCCCCAGTAGCCACGGACCTCCGGCCTGAAGCCTCACGGCCTCCGCCTGCCTCAGCCTCGCAAATCAAGGTGAGCAGCCCTGCGCGGAGCTCTTCCAACTGAGAAGCTTACCCTGGTGGATCCGGGCACTGGGGCTCGCTGTGTGTGTGTGTGTGTGTGTTCGCGCGCGCGTTGGAGCTGGGGGGCGCCTGCGGCCAACAGAAGACCTGGGGCTCGCTCTGTGTGTGTGTGTGTGTGTGTGTGTGTGTGTGTGTTCGCGCGCGCGTTGGAGCTGGGGGGCGCCTGCGGCCAACAGAAGACCCCCCCCCCCCCCCACCAACCTTTTCTTTCTCTTTTCATCCAGGCTTTTTCTAAGAGTTGTCTATGCTGTTTCTCTTCATGCTGTCTCCTCAGTTCATTGCACCTTCTTCAGCTTTCAGGGCTTAACTTCTTTTCCCACCATTCCCACTTCCTCCTTCATTCCCTCTTCCCCTTTCACTTTCTCTTCTTTCTCACTGAATGTTGATATACGTCACTGCTTCATCTTTACCCTTCTGCTCTTTTCAATCTACCCAAAGTTTCCTGGAACAAATCAGTCACCTGTATCCACAGCTATCACCGTCTCACTAAATCAGACTGTTGGACAATGATTCCTCAAATGCAAGGTGTATGATACTCAATACTTCATCTTCCTCCTTCCCAATTCCAGACCATTCTCTGGTGTTCCTTCTTGGTAAATGAGACTATGCTGCTTCCAGTCAAGCCAGAAGCCTAAGTGTTATCCTAGACTCCCTATTCCTTACCTTCCCCTTCCCACTACCACTGTCAATCAATAAGTCCTACTGATTTCACTTCTTAAATATATCTTTATCAATCCACAAGTCCTGCCAATTACATTTCCTAAGTATACCTAGAACTCATTTACTTTTCTCCATCTCTACTGCTACTAAATTAGCTTAGAACCATTATTTTCTCTTCTCTGAATTGTAGGAGGCCCTTGAAAAGATGTCCTCACTTCCTGCATGCTCACAAAACCATTTTTCCAGAGTAAAATGCAAATCCCATCAGGTCATTTACTTAAAACCCTTCAAAGATTACTGATAAAGTTCGGGTTTTTGCTATGACTCACAAACCTGATCCTTTCCTTGCTATTTGTTCCTGAGTAACAAATTGCTTATTCTCCCTCACCCTTCCTCCACTTCCTACTTTCGCTTTTGCTTAAGATATTCTGTGCCCTTAACATGACTCCCTTTGCCTGTTTGGTTTCCAGGATTCTTTGAACACCCCACTCAGAAGCCGCCTTCTGTGAACCTTTGGCTCTCTGCAGCTAGCTGATTTTTGTATAGTAGAAAATGACTTGGTATAGCAGAAAAATCCCAGATTTTTTCAAACCAAGCCTGTTTGATTCTTGGTTCTGATGTAGACTAGGAAAGAGACTTGGAGAAGTCCATCTCCGAGTCTTTTACCTCCTCTGTTAAGTGGGAATATCAATACCTGCCTCTAACAATAATTAATAATAATTAAATGGAATGAAGTTGATAGAGTGCCTGACACAAAGAAGTAGGCAGCAGATGTTAGGTCCCTTCCTCCTTTGCACTGCGTACTGTGTGTCTACCTCTAGTATTGTAACTCCAACCTAGTATTGAAAATGCCAGTTTACCTCTTTGCCTCCCTTTCCAAGACTGTTGGTGCCTAGAGGACTAGAATCTTGTCCTACTTAACTTTGTACTCCCAGGCCCTAGCTCAGGATTGGCAAATAGGAATTAAATAAATGTTTGTTGCGTTGAAAACCCCACCCTCCCTGGTGATTTTGCATGTTGTTTACTCAAACTGAAATACCTCTCTTCCTGTCTACAGCAGCTCTGTTCGCTTCCCTGTGTCTCTTCTCCCGGCAGCTGGAGGGGAGTGGGGCTTTCGAACCCTTAAAAGGCTGAATAAGGGAACTAGAAAGGATGCAGACTGGCAGACAACCTGTAGTTAAGGGGTGTCCCAAAACAAGGTCTTTAAGCGCCAAGTTGGAAGAGGAGTCCCAGACCTGCGGAAAAGCGTCTTAGACCTTGACGGTTCCCATCCCGGCGAAAAGGCTTAGCAGTATGGCCACGTGGGAGACCGCCTGTCGGAGACATCTCACAGGATGGTAAACAACCAGGAGGCGGGAGACGCGAGAACGACTGCAAACACGGCGAGGGAGGGGCGAAGCGCGGAGCGTGTGACGTCACCCGTGGTGTGTGCGTAACGTGAGCGGAAGCGGAAGCGGCTCTGTTCGCCGCCTCTCCCACCGGCCCGATGAGCTGCAGCGGCTCCGGCGCGGACCCCGAGGCGGCGCCGGGCTCCGCTGCCTCGGCCCCGGGCCCGGCGCCCGCGGTCTCGGCCCCCGCAGCGTTGCCCGCTGGCACCGCTGCGGAGAATAAGGCCAGCCCCGCGGGGACTGCAGGGGGACCTGGGGCTGGAGCTGCGGCAGGGGGCACGGGACCCGTGGCGGCGCGGGCCGGGGAGCCGGCCGAACGGCGCGGGGCGGGTGAGGGCCGGGACGGGTGAGGGTGAGGGCAGCGCCCAGGGCTGGGTCCAGTGGTGGGTGAGGGCAGAGGATTTGACCTAGCCGGGGCCCCGCATCTCCCACCTCCATGTCTGTCTGCTGGTTCTCCTCCAGCTCCGGTGTCGGCTGGTGGAGCGGCGCCCCCGGAGGGGGCCATGTCTAACGGGGTTTATGTACTGCCGAGCGCGGCCAACGGAGACGTGAAGCCGGTGGTGTCCAGCACGCCTCTGGTGGATTTCCTGATGCAGCTGGAGGATTATACGCCTACGGTGGGCTTCCTGCCTGAACAAGGCTATTGGCGCACTGTCAGGCCAACTTTTCTGCTACACCGCCTGGATTTCCAGCCTCCTTTTGCACTTGCTCCCCTACTAGCTCTGCCCACCCAAACTGAGCTTCCTGAAAGCCAGGCTTGCCCTCCATTTCCCTCCCCATCTCAGCCCAGGGCAAATACTGACAGTCGTCTCATTGATCTCTCAGATCCCAGACGCAGTGACTGGTTACTACCTGAACCGTGCTGGCTTTGAGGCTTCGGACCCACGCATGTGAGTACAGTCTGGGTGGGTAGATTAGAAACTTGAGTGCTAATACGGTTTAATTGTTCCATCTTCTCACACCACTTTTTTCTCTTTAGAATTCGGCTCATCTCCCTAGCTGCCCAGAAATTCATCTCAGATATTGCCAACGATGCCCTACAGCACTGCAAAATGAAGGGCACAGCTTCTGGCAGCTCCCGAAGCAAGAGCAAGGTGTGAGGGGAGGCTCATTGAATCAGTAATTACCTCCCACAGTGTCGGAGGCTTAATTGTCCTGAAATCCCTTTGGGGAAACTAAGTCCTAGGGGAGGTGAAAGACCTACTCAGGGTCACCCATCTGGGATTGAAATCTGGGATTCCTGTGCTCAGCTGGTACTCTTCCCTCTTCCCTCAGGACCGCAAGTACACTCTAACCATGGAGGACTTGACCCCTGCCCTCAGCGAGTATGGCATCAATGTGAAGAAGCCGCACTACTTCACCTGAGCCACCCAACCTAAATGTACTTGTCTGTCCCCTTGTCCCCACACCAGCCTGTTTTCATAATAAACTTTATTGTGACAGGCAGGGCTGGTCCCTCCCATGCTGGGAGATACCGTGTGGCAAGTGACAAAGCTCTGAGCCTAGCCCCTTTGGGGGCTGCAGTGGTAGGGATGGGGGCAGGGGATGGGCCCCATGGCTGGGGTAGTACCATGACTGGAGGCAGGGGAGGCAACCAGAAGCCTGCTGCTTTGGGGAGACATACTCCCCTAACCGTGTCCTGACACCTCTGGAGTTTAGGCAAGGGCTTTCCAGCTCTACTTGTCCTGCATCTTCTCCAGGATAGGCACAATCATGTCAAATTTAGGCCGCTTAGCAGGGTCTTCATTCATGCAGATCTTCATGAGCTTACACACATGGGGGGAAATGCCTGGTGGGATAGTAGGCCGAAGGCCTTCCAGTGCCACCTGCAAATACAGGAAAAAACAAAATGGGTTTCAGAACTTGAATATCCTGTGGGGAGAGGCCTCTAGTCCTCAGGACAGGATTACTGCATATTTGAACAAATATGGGAAGAGCCCAGCCCTGCTATAGTTATTGTTGTCACCACCACCATTCCCCCAACACAAGTGCATACAGTTGTGCTCTCACCTTCATTCCAATCTCCATGTTGGAGAGGTCAGCAAAGGGTACCTCCCGTGTCACCAGTTCCCACAGAAGCACTGCAAAACTCCACATGTCTGCTGAGCGTCTGTTTGTATCTTCAGGCTTCTTCTGCAGTGCTGGAGGAACAGGACTTAACTGTTCCAGCTGCTTGTCCTGTCTCTGCCCCCTTCCATTACTACTGAGCTGGCCCTTCTCCACCTCCCAACATGATGCCCTCCCTCACCTTCAGGGGCCACCCAGGCAGGTGCATACATGCGCCCAGGGCATTGGAAGGAGAACTTGACGTCGGCCATGCTGATTCGGGCAGTCATATCCTCATCAATCTGAGGAAGAGAAGATAGATAATGTGGAAGGAGGTAAGTCCTATTCTAGACAGGGAAAGGGGTCTGGGGGCCTGGGCCAGGAATGAAGTGTGACCTCACCATTACACTACGGCTATTGAGTGCATGTCGTGGGATGAGGGGCTCTAATGTGTGTAGGAAGGCCATGCCCCTTGCCATGTCCAACGCAAACTTCACAGCCTGGCTCTGGTCCACAACAAAATCTAAGGAGGCAAGAGTCAAAAGAGTTTGGGGAGGCTCACACACCCTGCGCCCATCCCATGAGATTTGGTATCCCCTACTCACTGGTGCCTTCATGTAATACATTGTACAGGGATCCATATGGCATCCAGTGTGTGATGAGGGTGGGGTGAGGAGCAGGCGGAGACTGACAGGCACCTAGCACTGGGAGCACATTTGGATGCGAGAAAATCCTGGAAGAGGGAGAGTATCCCTAGCTGAGATCAGCATAAGAGATCTCCCTTTGGGTGCTAGTCAGGGTTCCTTGGAACCAGCAGCTTCCCGTTTAGGCCTTGCCCCACCTGAGACGGGGACACTCCTCGTTGAAGTCCCTGCTCTTCCTTGTACTCCAGTCTCGAACCTTTAGCACCTTCACAACGATGTCATTGCCCTGCCAACGGCCCTTCCATAGCTGAGAGATAGGTAAGGGTTAGGAAGCTTTAACTAAGGCTACTGCTTTCTTGTCCGCTAACTGTAAGAAAAACTTAAAACAGATGCAGGGCAGGTAATTTGTAGGAGATTGGGGAGGGAGGGCCAAGAAAGGCAGGGTCACCTCTCCAGAGTGATTCTCGTTGAGCTTTGCCAAAAAGTTGAGCTGTTTGTAGTCAATGCCGGAGTGTTTGTTCAGAGTCCCATTTCCTGAGAATGTGGGCAGGTCAGGTACCCAAGCTTCACCCTAACCCAGCTCCAACAGCTCAGGGTTATTCCCTCGACCATCCCTCCCCTTACACCTGACTCACGGGGCCGAGTGCGGGTGGTTCCCTTCCAGAAAGTGTCCTTGTATGGAATACGGTTAAGGTTCTGGCCCATCTTCTCTGCCCGCTCTGGGAAAGAAAAACAGCTTTGGCCCCAGCTGTAGTATGGAGCGAGGAGATAGGTAGGGACAAGACAGGATACAAACTGGAGTTGGGGGACAGACCTCGGAGGAGCTCTCTCAGGGGTGCCTTGGCTTTGTCCACAGGCATCTCTCCATACTTGTTACAAATGCTGACAAGAGCCCCATTAGCTACCAGGTCCTGGAATGAAAAGGTGGTTGTGATGATGGGCTCTGCTACCTCCCTGGCAATCAAAATCAACCATCAATACAGATATAGTACCAGATCTGAGTGTCATATATTCAGCAATACTTACAGAACGGATTGAAGGTTCTAGAATCTCCCATTCAGGCTCAGAGGTTGCAACCCACCCATCCCAGGGCTCAGGGCTTTGGTACTCACCTCTGCAACCTGATCTTGGCCCCAAAAACAGGCATAGTGCAGGGGCACGTTTCCATGCTCATTCACTGCATTAATGTCAGCTTTATACTGCAAGAGCTGGTCCCCATGGCCAAGAAGAAGAGGCAGAAGACAGTCAGAGGGGAGATGGGAGTTGGTGTAAGGAGGGAGAAGAGTACACATAATGCTTGTGACTGACTTCCAGACATGTATGTAATGTATGTGACAGAACATTCATGCATACCTTCTGCACAATATCACGGTGTCCATGACTGGCTGCCAGGTGCAGGGGGGTGTCATCCCCACGGTTCATCACATTGATTCGTGCCCCCCGCATGATCAGCATCTCAACCACAGCAGAACGGCCCTCTCGGCAGGCCCAGTGCAAGGGGGAGAAGCCATGATCATCCCTTTGAGGAAGAGACAATGGTCATTGATCTGGAGGTGGGGCAAAGGCTTTGATATGGAAAAAACTGATAGTCATTCTGAAAAATCTCCCTAGAAACCTTGCCTGTCCAGGATTCTGATTCTCATTCATGCCAGCAACTCCCAAAGCCATCCGATTAAGACCTTCAAAGGTCTTCAGACCCCTGAGCTTTAAACCTAACCAACTACCACCTGAAATCTCAACAAATACATATGATTCACTGTCTTCATCAACATCTCCCACTAGCCTTTTTTCCTTGGCATGCCCCATCTCATTAAATGGTAGCATTTTATCTGGTTTCCTCTGCATTCCTTTTGCAACATCTGTTGGTCCTTTTTGTTTCCAATGCATTTCATATGCCCCTAATATACTACTTGTGGCACTGGATTGTAAACATCTTAATGAGCTGTCTTGTCTGCTAGACTGAATTCTTGAGAGAATGGATTGACAGAAGTTGTTTATACATGTTAATACAAGGGAGGGGTGTTTTGGAGAAGGAAAGCCACAACTCATGGGAGAAGAAGCAAGCTTACTGATTGGCTCTATACTGAAACCTAAGATCTAAAAATGGACTGGCATTAAAATAATGTTTTGGAAGAGTTTATAATGAAAAAGAAATACTTTTGATAAGTCATTACTAATGAGGCAGATATCAAATGAGGATTTGATTTGGTAAAACAGGATTCCTCTACTCAAGCAGTCTGAGTCCCAGAAAACAGGAATATAAGAGTGGCTTCTTTAGAAAGAAAACTGACTTTTCCCCTGCCAAGGACCTGTATATTCTAAAGTAAAAGAGCTGTACAAAGAAAAAAGAAGAAAAAAACACTTGGTGGGAGTTGGGCCTGCCTGACAGCCTGGGGCCATAAAAGGAAATTCCCTCCAGTCTGGTGTGTGTGAGGATCCAAGGGGCGGGACAGGGGGGCGGTCTGTGGTCTGAGACCGCAGCCTCCGGATGCCTTAGTGTTGCGGTCACTTCCCTTGTGGGGGCTCTAGTTATGGCCTGAAACAGATTAGGGGTCTGACTGCTGCAGGCCATCCAGATGTCCTCCTCCCACAGGGGATTGAAGTGTGTGCATGACCTTTAATGACTTCCCTCCACAGCTGCCCTCATCTGCTCACTTAGAGATAGCTGAAAGCTTTCCTGGAAGGTTAGCCCCACCTCCCCCTCTCTGAAGCAACCATCCCCTACTTATCAGTGAGTTTTGCCCTAGATCTTTAATTTGTGCCCTGGTTTATCAGTTTCCTGCAGTCTGTGGCATAAGCAGGCCAGTGCCTGAGGGCAAAAATAAGAGCACAGGGTTCCACTCACTGTCAGACTGCCTGTCACCTCAGGGCCACAGACTATATTCCCAAAGAGTCCTGGAGGGAGTTTACCCCACCTCATATCCAGCATATACCTGCTTGGGCCCCCAAAGCCTTTCCCCTCAAACCAGCCCCAAAGGCTTCCAGTTTAATGCCACCCCTTCACCTTTTGGCACTAAAGAGTTTTATAAAATGCAAGTTCCCCTGGCAACTTCACCTAAGCCTTTATAACCCTACCAACAAAGTAAGAGTGCTATCTTTATCTGAGCACCCTTTGAAGAATTATGAAAGAATTACAGAAATTATAAATATATGAAAAATGGGAAAAAGTGACCAGGAATTACAGAGGAATAGCATAAAGGCTAATGAGAACCTGTGAAGTCTAGATGAAGATGACAGGTGATCCTTACCCCCTCAAACCTAAAAACTGAAGAAATAAAATTTTAAAAACCACCATCCTGAATCATCAGTTATCACTACTGCTTTTCTTGCTTGTCTCAGCTAATCTTGAAGAACTTGCCTACATTCACTATTTCCACATCTCCCATTCAACCCACCACCACGCTGTTGCCTTGAGGGCTGGCATGGGCTTCTGGCATAGGAAGTGTCCACAATACTTTAAATGAAGGAACCAGTGTTGTCTGGTTTCTTCATCTGTTTTCCTCTACAGCAGCCTTCACAAAGATCATCAAATACATTATTAATTGTAAATTCAGAAGTTACTTTAAAGTGCTAAAGTTCTTTAACTCGTCAACAGCCTATCCTACTGTTGACCACTCCCCCTTCGTTGAAACATTCACTTCTCTGAGCTTTACTAACATCTTTTCCTGTTTTTCCTGCACCCCCCAGTTGCACCTTTTCAGTCTTGCAGGCTTCTCATCCCCTCTCTGTCACACCCATGTCTTCAGGTATCATCTATATGCTAACATCTCCCAAATCTGGGTCTCCAAGTCAGGTCTCTCTCCTGAAATCCGAATCTGCATAATCAACAACCTACTCAACGTTTCCACTCTACTGTACAGTCACTTTAACATGTCACAGCAGCAGTCATCATCCTTCAGCCATGTCCAACTCAGTAAAAGCAACCACTATCTACCTAAGAGTCTGAGCCAGAACCCTGGTCATCATCTTTGCTTCCACACTTCCCACACCAAGTCTCATCAATTCTTTATCCTGAAGATTTCAGGAATGCAATCACTTCTTTCTTTTTATATCAGCCTCCATTCTAGTCTAAGGCATCACCACCTCTGGCACAGACCAAGCAACTGCTTCTCCAAATGGCCGCCTGCTCTTGAGAAGGTATCCAAGATGACACTTAAATGGACAATCTCATCATATCATAGCAGGGCTTTAAACTCTTGTTCTTAGAATAATAACCTTATTATAGTATAAATATTCTTGCATGATCTGGTGGGCTCTTGCAGCAGACCTCTCCAGTCTTATCTCCCGTGGTTTACCACTTGTACCCAATGCTTCAGCCCACAGAAGCCCATAGAAGTCTTCTATCCTCCAGCCATATGGACCTGTAGACAATTCCCAAACACTCCATTCTCTGTCTTGCCTCCTAGCTTTCGCCCGTGCAGTTCACTGAGACTGGAAAGCTCTCTGCAGCCCGTGCCTGTGAAACTCTTATTGAGCAATCAAGATTCAGCTTCCTCTGTGGAGACCCTCTGCCCCCCACAGGCTGTGCTTTGCACCCGTAGTACTGGGTAGGAAAGTCAGCCGCCCCAGCCAACGTGAACACCCCACATCGCGGAGAGGAGCAGCATTTGCCCTTCTCACCCACCAGCCACTTCAGCTCACCCCTGGTTGAGGTCGTTCTCCGTGTTGTCCAGCCACAGGCGAACGGCCACCGCGTTGCCCTCCCGGCACTGAGTGAAAATGTCGTCCATAGCAGCGTCCCGGCGCTGAGTCCCCTAGATTGGGGAAGCCTGCGGACTGTGAAGGTATCCACGGAAGGGGGGAGTGAACCCCGAAAGCTTTGTCCCTTACCGGAGATAAGGGGGTGGGGGTCTCCCGCTGCCTCCCCGGCTAGTGGACGTCTGGGAAGGAGTTCGGCTAGGCGGGATGATCCCTGTGTCCCCTGGGCGCGAGGGTAAGGCGGGTCCGCGCGAAGTAGAATAGAAGGTGATTAGGAAGTAGAGTCTCCTGAAGGGGTGTCGGCGAACAAGCTCGGGGACCCTACCCGAGAACAGACCTGGGGGGAGGGGGAGTTCAGGCGCTCTATACCCTGAGAAAGGCGATCGGGGGTCCTTCCTGGGGGTGGCCCTCGTTCCCTACTCGGTATTCGGGCCGAGTGAAGGCTGACGGTTGGCAGGGGTCGAGCTTTAGGGGAGGGCATGGGTGCTCCCGCACTCACCGGGACTCGGGCTGGAGGAGCCTTCTTCGGGGAACTCCCGTCCGGCCGCGCCCGCCGCCCGGCCCCGCCCCTGGCCCTCTCTGGCCAGCGCGGGTCCCCATTGCTCCCTCCCTCTCGCCTTCCTTGCCCGTCTAGCCAGCGGTACCTAAACTCGATGGTTTCCGGCGCCGCGCTGGCCACTCTAGCCACACAGATTTTCACTCTTTGGTTTCCGGCTCAGTTCCGGCTGCTCTGATCGCCAGGTTTAGTAGAGACGCGCTGTGCATGTGGAGAGGCGTGTGGACGCGGGGATTTCGCCCACCGCACCAGCATGTTTGAGGAGCCCGAGTGGGCCGAGGAGGCCCCAGTAGCCACGGACCTCCGGCCTGAAGCCTCACGGCCTCCGCCCGCCTCAGCCTCGCAAATCAAGGTGAGCAGCCCTGCGCGGAGCTCTTCCAACTGAGAAGCTTACCCTGGTGGATCCGGGCACTGGGGCTCGCTGTGTGTGTGTGTGTGTGTGTTCGCGCGCGCGTTGGAGCTGGGGGGCGCCTGCGGCCAACAGAAGACCTGGGGCTCGCTCTGTGTGTGTGTGTGTGTGTGTGTGTGTTCGCGCGCGCGTTGGAGCTGGGGGGCGCCTGCGGCCAACAGAAGACCCCGACTAAGTGAAAGCTGTTGAGTAGAAGTCAGTGAAGTGAAGATGAATTATTGGACGTGAAAAGCACGTGCAGAGGCCCTGGGGGGAAGTAAGCATGTCCTGTTGTTAAGGTCACCCACACAATTATCCGTGTGGTTGGAGCACAGAGGGTATGCCATTGAATTTGGAGAGGTTGAAGTTTTGCATATTTTAACAATAGAAGCCAATAAAATGGTTTTAGCAGGGGAATGATTTCTTAAGATTTGCATTTTAGAAAAGTCCTTGGTTTCAGTGTGGAGATTGGATTGGAGAGAATAAAAGTGAATGACAGTGAAGGGTTTTATCAGCACTACCATTCTAAAGCAGTAGTGCAGAGTGGGTACTGATAAAGTCCAGGTTAAGTGCCTGGCCTGGGACCTCCCAACAGGACTTCAGTCCTTCTCCTTTAAGCCTTTGCAGATGTGAAGGCTGCTGTACTTCTCAGGCTCTTCTACCTTTCAGTCAGCATCCAACAAGGAATCCGCCTGCTTTTTCCCATCCTCTTCATCCCCTCAACCCACTGCTATAATCTATGCCACTGGTCTTTCCATCTGCAGCTTGTCCCTTTCCACTTAGTCTCTATACTACAGCTAGACTCATCTTAAGTACACACCTGTGATCCTGTCACTCTTGTTTTCAGAAACCTCTGTAGCTTTTATAGAAAGATATAGAAAGTTGCAGGCGAAAGCCTGAGATTGAGTGTTGGAACTCCTGCTGCCTTGTGGCCTTACCACATTCCCCTGGGATACTCCGCTTTCTCATCTGCAAATTGAAGAGGTGGGTGGTTTCTCTGCTCTCCAGCCTCCCAGAAGTTGAGATGGTGACTTAAAAGTTGTTCAGGGTCTGGCAGGCTTCATGACAAGCTAGAGAAGTTAACTAAGGATAATCTAGATGCTTCCGCCAGCATCTGAATCAGGTCTCCATCTCTGCCTTCTTATTCTCCAGACCCCATCTATTTACCTCACCCCTTCTCTCTTCCCTTGTTTTCCCTCAGGGCTCTAAGCACCGTCAGCTCTTGGCTACTTTACGGGCCCTGGAGGCAGCATCTCTTCCCCAGCAATCCCCCAGCCTGCCTGACAGTGACTCTGAGGAGGATGTGGTGGAAAGGAAGAAAAAACACCTGAAAAAGTCCTCATCTGCTAGTGCTTCTATTGACGTAGAGAAGAAGAGGAAGAAGAAATGTCAAAAACAGGGTCCACATGGCAGTGACTATGAAGAAAAGGAAGTAAAAAGGAAGAAAAACTGCCTCAGAGGGATTCTCAATGCCAGTGACCCTGCTGAAGAACAGAAGAGAAAGAGGAAGTGCCAGAAACAGGCCCCCTCAAACCCTGCCCAGCATCTAGACAAGGATAACAAAACAGGTACTAGTGGATTTGTATATGTGTGTGGGACAGGGAGGGGCATCAGCTGATCCGATACATGGCACAGGTTACCTGCCACCATTAGGTTTGGGGTTAGTCAGTAAGAAATGTTTTCATCCAGGCCATAGTCTCTTTCTCAAGGACAGGGTATGGCCAGGATGATTGCCAAACCTCAGAATTCAGGGGCTATTGCCCCGAATATGTTCTCTCATCTCCCTCTCTTCAGGTTCCAAAGCTTGGAAGAGTACTGCTACAAATAATCAATCCAAACTGAGTCCTGGCTCTACTTCTGCCAACCCCCCCCAGCCCTTGAGTCGCAAGCAGTGGCGGAACCGGCAGAAGAACAAACGTAGACATAAGAACAAGTTTCGGCCACCTGACCAGGCTCCAGCCGCAGTGCCCACAGAGGAGACAGAGATGCCTCCTGCCCCCAGCCCAGATAATCATGAGGATCGGGCAGGGGCTCTGCGAGCCCGCATGGCACAGCGGCTGGACGGTGCCCGATTTCGCTACCTCAATGAACAGCTATACTCAGGGCCTAGCAGTGCTGCACAGCGTCTCTTCCAGGAAGACCCTGAGGCCTTTCTCCTCTATCACCGTGGCTTCCAGAGCCAAGTCAAGAAGTGGCCACTGCAGCCAGTGGACCGCATCGCCAAGGATCTTCGCCAGCGGTGAATGGGGGTTGGGCACTCTGAGAAGCAATGTGGGTCAGTCATAGCTCAGACTAGACCAGTGAGTGATCCCTCCCCTCCACTCCCAGGCCCGCGTCCCTGGTGGTAGCTGACTTCGGCTGCGGGGACTGCCGCCTGGCCTCAAGTATCCGGAACCCTGTGCACTGCTTTGACTTGGCCTCTCTGGACCCCAGGGTCACTGTGTGTGACATGGCCCAGGTAAACCCTTCTATCTCTCTCTCTCTCTGTATCTGGCCTGTGCTCTAGACCCAGCCTCTATGTGCTAATCTCTAATGCTCCCTCCCTTTACGCCCCCCATTCTAGTGTCTGGTGCTAGCAGTCAGTGTGGAATTAATTAATTAATTAATTAATTTCTTAAAAATATTTGTTTTTTTTTTAAGATTTTATTTATTTGAAAGAGAGCATAAGCAGGGGGAGTAGCAGAGGGAGAGGGAGAAGCAGGCTTCCCCTTGAGCAGGGAGCCCAATGTGGGGCTTAGTCCCAGAACCCTGGGATCATGACCCAAGCCAAAGGCAGACGCTTAACTGACTGAGCCACCCAGGCATCCCTCAGTGCTGGATTTCTGCTACCCATGTTGTATGCTTTGTACAGTATTCCCATTCTCTACAGGTGCCTCTGGAGGATGAATCTGTGGATGTGGCTGTGTTCTGCCTTTCCCTGATGGGAACCAACATCAGGGACTTCCTAGAGGAGGCAAATCGAGTGCTGAAACAAGGGTAGGTGCTCCCAGCACACAGATGTGTGTATATGTGCACAGGTATATGTCTGCATTTACACAGAACTTCTCACTCTTCTCAGGGGTCTCTTGAAAGTGGCTGAAGTCAGTAGCCGGTTTGAAGATGTTCGGACCTTTCTGGGGGCTGTGACCAAACTGGGCTTCAAGGTCATCTCCAAGGTGAGGGCCCTAAGAAGTCTATCTATTTTTGTCTCGTTTGGTCTATTTTAGGGTAATGATGTTAAGGAAAGAGGCCATACACGCAGACACAGATGTTTGCTCTTTGAAGGCATGACGTACGGGAGAGTCCTGGGAACCTTTCTGAGCAAGGGCGGGGCATGGACAGAGGTGTTTTGAGGAGCTGGGGGGAGGATTTGGCGCTCACTAGGTCTTTTCCACCCCTAGGATCTTACCAACAGCCACTTCTTCTTGTTTGACTTTGAAAAGACTGGGCCTCCTCAGGTAGGGCCCAAGGCTCAGCTCACAGGCCTGAAGCTTCAGCCATGTCTCTACAAGCGCAGGTGACCTCTGGGCCCGCCTTGAAAGAGGAGGCAAGTCTTGAACTCCAGGCTCATAACTGAAGACTATATCCAGCAAGTCACTGACCCAGGGACTGGTATATCCCTTTTGCCGTCCTAAGACTAATGTGTGATTAAACCCCCTGGTTCAGCCCCGCTCTAATGAAGGCTTCTTGGTTGTGAGAAGCATAAAATCACTTGGGCTAGCTAAAGAGTAAGGAGTTTACTGTGAAAATTCAAGGGTATCTGGGAATTAGGGTTCCTCCAAATGTGGGAACTAGCTGGTTTGAAATTCAGGGCGTCTCTGGGTTTGCTCCTCTTTCCATCTCTCAGGAGCCACGTGGACTTTCTGCCCTGGCATCTCTACTCGCTTCTCATCTCCATCTGCTGAGAAAATCTACAGCCAGGGCTGGGTGTGTAAGAGGTGCTCAATAAACCATAGCTATGGCTATGATGTGTTGTAAGCCTTACTATTTTCTTAAGTCCTTCCCTAGGTAGGGTTGGAGGTCAAAGACTGAAGAATGGATTTCTTGACTGAGGAATACTCTGGGAGAGCTCAAGATGGACCTTTCAATGGCCTTCATTTCACAGGGTATTTAGAGAATATTGATAAGACTTTGAATTGTTCTGGAGGGTGGTAGTAAGAGAGCTGGGTCTCTTCATAAATAACAACTGGTTGACATCATGGTAGGCTGGGGGATTGGGCTGTCCATTAGTACGAGGGTCTGTTTGTTGTGTCCAGCTTGTAGTGGGCCCAGATCACCATGTCCTGGAAAAGCTATGGGCAAGGAATGCTGGTGTTAGGAAAATGCACTGGGATGATAGACCCTTGGCCTCTCCTGGAAAGTATCTGCCATGTCCCGATATAAAGATGTAGCATCTTACCTATTTGGAAGGGCAAAAACAGAGTGCTCACTGGGACACAGCTTCCAGGGCTCTGAGCCAGTCAGATGCCTCTGGTGAGGGGATCCAGCTTCGAGGTAGGCTGTGGACTGGAAGGCATGTTTGGAGGCTAGGCAGTGTGCCACAGTGTCTTCGCATGTGCTCTTCTGTCTGCTGAATACTCACCTGACTGATGAAGTCTTACTCATCCTAGCTTAGTTTTTCCTACTCTACCGCTCCTAAAGCAGAATTAATTTCTTCATCTACATTCTTCAAATTGCATTGTGATTGCTTTGCACATTAGGCAGCGGTCCTTTCAAATGATATTTATCTTTGTATTCCCAGAGCTTGTTGGTGACATGGTAGAGTAACAGGGTTTAGTTGAGTAGGACTGACGAGAACAGGGTATTGCAGGAACGCAGGCTCAGGGTACAAGATGTGGGCACTGAGGACTAGGGATGATGGAAGAAGTAAGCAGATGGGAGAACTTGAACAGACAGAACAGGTGGGATAATGAGGGCTGGTGAGAGAGAGGAATCTGCACTGAGTCTGGATTCTCGCTTGAGCAACAGGTAGGGCTGGTGCTGCTGTTCAGAATGTTGGGTTGTAGGTACCTGTTCGATACTCACTTGGAAAAGGGATGTAATAGTGCCGGGAGAGACCTGTTCTAGGATTTGGGAATCAGCAGTCTAAAAGTGGTCGTTAAAGTCATGGGAATAGATAAAATCAGAGTAAGGTAGTGAAAAGAGAAAATGCTCCAAATAAAACTCTGAGGGGCATCTGTTGGATGGGCAAGGGCAAGTGGACTAGTCAAGGTGACAGGATGAGAAGGTCGGGCCAATAAAACATGGAAATGCTTTCAATATGGAGGGAAGGGTTGGAGAGGTTGTCAGCTGTCAGACGCTGTTGTGGAGTCTGTTAAAATTTACAGTGAAGTCAGACCAGTGAGTAAAGTTGCTGAATACTGTCGAGGGCCTGTTTAAATTTATAGTGGTATTCATGTCTTTTTAGTTATACCAGCCAGCCCAGTAGTATGGTTATCTTTGCCTTCTCAGGAATCTAGGTGTAGCTGTGGGGAGATTGAGTACTAAGGGATCATCCAGAGTTGGAATCTCACCGTGCAATGGAATTGAAAGCAAGCAAAGGCATTTCACACCATTCAGAAGTAACTGATCTCTCTCTGGATCGTGTACTATTGTAGAAGAGGTAGGAGAGTGAAAACAGAGGAATGGGTTGTTGCTCTGGGAATCATTAAACAAGTGACCTGGGCAGGTGTGAGGTGGTGGTCAGGAATTGGAGTGCTTGAATTATTAGTGTTGGAAGCACAGCAGCTCCCGGCGATGGCCATGTCTAGAATGAAGCCACAGGGGTAAGTGCCTGAGAGGCAAGTGAGAGAGGTTACCTGTATGTTGGGTAATGGACTGAGGGCTCGGGTATTACGGGGAGATCTTGTCTGAATGGACTTTGAGGTTCTCCAGGGTGGTGGTAGAAGTTAGCATGGAAGAGAGGCCAGCCTCTCAGGGGAGGGGGCACATCCAGGAGGTCTGCAGACAAAAGGATGGGGAAGCTAGATGGTTGAATTTCAGAAGTGCAGGGGGGTTGGACTGCCTACTAGAGAGACTTCCATTGTGGGAGTGATGTGAGGCTGGTGAGTGGAGCTGGCTGCCAGGCAGCTGAGATAACTGCCTCTCGGCAGTCCTTTCCAGCGTGTCAGGAATTACTGGGTATTACTAGGGGAATTATTATTATGGCAGCTGCATGGGACAGGAGCCTCCGGGGAGAAGGGGAGGCAGGCCACAAAGTCCAAGGAAAGTGTTAGATTAGCTGTGGGACACACATTACCTTTGACAATTCCCTGTCTGCGTTCTTTTTTTTTTTTTTTAAAGATTTATTTATTTATTTATTTGACCGATCACTAGCAGGCAGAGAGAGAGATAGAGAAGGAAGCAGGCTCCCTGCTGAGCAGAGAGCCCGAGGTGGGGCTCGATCCCAGGACCCTGAGACTATGACCCGAGCCGAAAGCAGAGGCTTTAACCCACTGAGCCACCCAGGCGCCACCCCCGTCTGCGTTCTTTTGCAAATGTTTATATTCCTAGGTCTTGGTTAATTTTCCCTGTTTTTTGTTTTGTTTTGTTTTGTTTTTCTCAGCAGAACAGCTGGGGTCTGCTTTTTTCCTTTTCTTGTCCTCCTTACTTATAATTTAGATTCTTCCTTTGCCTATTCTGGCTCTCTCCACCCAAGTAAGTATCTCTGGGTTTGACTCAGGCCTTGGATTCCCTGTAACTCAGTCCAGCCCCAGTAATGTCTCCATCAGTTGCTCTGATTCTGAAATCAGGACTCCCCTGATCTTGATCGGGGGCCTCTTGGCTCCATCTTCAGCTTCAGGACAAACTCTTAGGCAAGCCCAAGTCCCTGGAATCAGTGTTTAAGGCTGAGAGCCGAGGCTGGAGAGGGAACAGTGTATTTCTTTAAGAAATAACAGCATGGCAGCTATTCAAAGAACCAACAATTTAAGGAACAGTTTGAGAAGAGATTGAAGGAAGGGCAAGAGTAGTAAGAGGTAAGTGGAAGGGGGCCGCTGTACTGTGCAAGGCAGTGCATGACAATCACCTAGTGGTTACCAAGCCCTCCCCCAGTTTCTGATTGAGGAGATCAGGATAGGGTTTGAGAAGTTCTGTTCTGGTTGCTTTGGTTTTTCACAGTGAAGCAGGAAGCAGGGTTGAGAGAGTAGCAGGGAAGGGGTTGGAGTTTTGAGGCAAGGAGAGTGTAATGAACAAATGAAGGAAATGGATTGCTGGTGGTATTAATAACGTGCTTGAGGTTGAAGGTCAGAAAGAGGATGCATGGGAAGAGATCGTGTAGGATCTCTGTAGAGAGCTTGCTGTTTTGAGACAGCACAGCTGGTCTGTGAGGGCCCACCCCCCTGACCTCAACTCTTAACTGCGGACTCCACTGGGACCATTCAGGAAGCTTGAGGTATTTATATTCCTACGGCCGAGGAATGATGAGCCTGGAGTCTGACTCCTGCCTTGGGAATGTAGAGGGCAAGCAGAGGCTCACTAACTTTCAGTGGTGGAGCTGGGCGAGTGCCACTGCTTTTGCATTGGCCTGCGTTCCCCGAATTTGCCGTGGCAAGTGAGGCATGTGTGTATCCTGTCATCTTGCAGGAGAGAGGGAAGCATGCGGTGCTCTTGGTTCCTTTCCAGTAGGACCATTTGAGGAAGCAAGGAGACCTCAGCACAAAGCAGCTAGGAGTGTGCCATGTGGACTGAGGAGGGAGTTGCAGGAGACCACCCACTAAAGTTGCATCTGCCAGGGTCAAGGGCACAGTTGGGATGTCCCCTTTAAATATCTGCCAGCCCCATAGGGCACAGAACTGCCCAGTCCAGCAAGAACCTTCTTTCCTTTCTTATCCCTTTATTTCTGTGCCGCTGGGCCCAGAGCAGTCAGCATCTGTTAGGTAGATTGGAGGTAAGAAGAGCAGAGAGCATACAGACTATTCTTCCCCCTCCCCAGCTGAGGCTCCTTGAGACTAGACGTAAGTGGGCCAGGGCTGGGAGGGGCAAAGTAGTTAAAGCTACAGTAGGTACAGATTATTTATTGTTATTATGTAGGTTTAGACATTCTGATTGCTTGAAATCATAAGACTGTTAATTAAGAATGAGCTGAAAAGTCACAGGCTTGCTGCAGTTTCTCTCCACATCAGGGAACAGTGCCCCCAAATGAAAAAGGAAGGGTGGTAAGAGTCAAGAATATGTAGTTGGGTTTGGATGGCAGCCTGTGCCTTGTGCTTGTTCAGCATGCTTTGAGAGGTTTCTTGCCGCTGCAGCTTTTGGTGGGCTCCAGCTTTTGTTTCTGTAACACAGTCCCGCAGGAACACAGTTCCAAAGGAAACAGCATGATCTTGGCAGAGACACAGTCCAGCTCTAAACACTCAGCCATTTACATCATTGCACAAAGCCCTTCACAGCTTTTCACAGACACAGACCTGCAGTTAGAGCCTTCTATGCACAGGTCGACCTCTTCCCAGGTGACTTCTCAGATTGGCCACCTGGTTCTAGGACGTTAACCACTGTCTTACCAGTCTAATTGCTTCCATTCCTGCCCCCAAAGCCATTCATTTCTCCACATAGCCAAGTGATGTTTTTAAAATGTAAATCAGATATGTCATTTCTCTTTTTAAAATCCTTCAATGGGTTCTCAGTGCTCTGAGAACAAAAGACATAGACTCATTCCCAGGCCCTGTGTGATCCTGCCCAGGCCTTGCTCTTCAGCTGCATCTTAACCACTCCTTCCTCCTGAGGCTGCAGCCACATGGGCTTTCTTTTCTTTCTTTAAGCATTCCAAGCTGCTCCTGCTGGCTCTTTATACATACTGCTCTGTCTTTCTTCAATACTTTGCTTGATGAGCTTTGCGTGATCATCTTCCAGATCTTCACACCAGTATCTCCGTTTCTTCTGTAGAAAAAACTGGCTAGATGCTCACCAAAATGTCCTTTTCATGGACACACAGTTACACTCCATTTCCTATCCCCTTGCATCAAGGTAGGGCTCTGTGAATAGTCCTCACTAATGGAAAGTAAGTAGAAGTGATGTTTTGCTACCAGACCAAGGCAACTACAGAGTGGACGAGTGTTCTCCACACTCCCCCACCCCCTCCCGCCTGCTTCAGTAATCTCAAGCACATTGAGATTTTGACTGTTGTGAAGACAGTGGAGTCAGAATGTAGAGTCAGAGTCACTGCTTGGAGGAAAGCTGTTTGACCAAGAGCATCCACATTGGGCTTTTAAACAAAAAGAAATCTTTATTACTTTAAGTTACGGAGCTTTGGGAAGGTTGTAGAAGTTAGCATTATATACCTTGGCTAGCATATCTTTTCCACCTTACTCTAGATCACAAAAGCCTTTTTCTTTCTTCAGGGTGCTTCAAACATACCATTTTACCAGGTGCCAGTCAACACTCCTACCTGTCCCATAACTTTGATTCTTAAGAGAAAAAATACTCACATGAGCAAGTTGAGATAGTCATTTTATCAGTTGCATTTTGATTGTGACCAGAAGAAAATATCCCAATGGAGAATGTCCTAAATAAATTGTATTTTTATTCTAATATTACTAGAGACCTGAAGGTAGGTGGCTGTTGGCATTGGTTTGGGAACTCAAGGGTGTTAACCGTTAGGTCATGGTCACTCTTGGTCTCTTGGTTCTGATGATCACAAGGTGATACGTTCTTGATTAGGCAAGGACACCTTACTGTTTTACTTCTTAGGAGTCTTGCTGATTGCTACAGCCCCTACCTATTTGACCTGACTTCAAGAGTCTTTCATTATTGTTAATACTGTGGTGTAAATATGTTTCATTATTCTGTACAGCATAACTGAGGCCAATCTAAAATATTAGCATTTTAAATATATTTGTCTCCCTCACTCCTTCCCACACCTCAGTGACCTCTGGGCAACTTAAACAATTCAGAGTTGTTCTTCCTCCAGTTCAGTGGGGGTGGGGAAGCATGGTCTGTTTCTTTCACTCATTCTTTACCTTCTCTATTACTTGGATTTGGGATGGGGAAGGCACATTGGAGGAGAAAAACCTAAACTATCAGTGTACTCCTCTAAGGCAGGCATTTAAATGCTGGCTCTCGTGTGAGGTATTGGGGTTCTCTCTGGAGGCCCCCTGGGGACTTGTGCACTGACTGGCTTTGCTTCCTTCCTTATGATAAACAATCCGTGCTCCCCTTCATCTCCTGCCCCTGTCCATGAATCCACAGCCTCCTAATGCTAACATCCCTCCCCCAGGCAGCCCTCTTGGGAGAGGTCCCAACAAATACCTCAAGACTGGTTCCCTTTCAAGAAGTCCACCAGAAACTAATGCATATTTGTCCCACCAGACACTAAAAGTGCACCCCAGCCAGCCCCTGATTCCTGTCCCTCTGCTTGCCCTTGCCAGGCCAACTGATTTCTCCATGTGAGAAATAAGCACCAATCTCTATGTTTGTAGGATTCCATACCCTCGTAAGTGATTCAGGTTCTGCCCAGGCTCCACTTAAGTGGTCATAAGGAGATGGCTCTGTTAAGTTCGTGAGTGTGACAGATCTCTAGCTAGAGACTGTAATCTGAATGACTATAAAGCCTGCCCCGTGTGGGAACACAAAGTGACTATAAATGGTTCTCTTGGAGCTCTTCTTGCTTGATTTAGGATTGAGGGAACAGCACTGCTCCTTTGCCTTTCAAGGAGAAAAAGTTTTCTATTCCTAAAAATTCCCATCAATGCATCTTTCATTCTCACTTCTTATACAGTAGAAATTTGGGAGGCTCTGGATCAGCTTTATTTAACCTTAGAATAAATCCTATGTGGATATATCCAGCAGCTTCATTTAGATGTTTCAGTACCTGTTACCAGTTGTATTCGGTTTTGATGCATTATCTAAAGATCTTAGACAACTGAAAAACTCATTTAACATCCTCTTATGTACATATTCCTAGAAAGCGTGAATTGTTTGGGTTCGTAAGCTCTATTTATAGAGTAACACAGTGTATTCTCACTTTCCCTCCCCCTCCTTCATTCAGCTGTGTTTTACTATCCACTTAGCTATCACCCAGGGCCCTGTCAGGAAAATGCAAGCCACACTAAGTGGTAAGTATTTCAAGTAACGGCATTTAATACAGAGAACTGATTGTGAGTGTTGGAAGGCTGAAGGAGTAGGAAGAAGCTGCTGATGTAATTCAGAAATTAGTAACTGGAGATATCAGAGAACATCCCAGGTGCTGGGAAAACAGGAAGAAATGGCATAATCACAGGAAACTTAGCTCAGAGAAGGGGCCCTTTTGATGAGACTCGGAACTTTGTGGGAGAAGCTCCTGCGTACCTAGTCTTGGACCTCTGAGGAAGGGCATGACTGCCCGTCTGTTGCTAAAATCTCTAACAAGTGTGGCAGAGCTGCTGCTAAATGCAGAAGCAGCTAGTAGCTGGAGACAGCTGCCTTCCGCTGAAGCAGGGTGACAGCAGCTGGAAAACAGGGATGGACGGCCTTCCTCCTGTCTTTCACTTCCAGTTTCCCTTTGGGATGTCCCACTGATAGGACCTCATGGAACCAGCTGGCACTAGATTCTGGGAAATTAGAGTTTGCAGAATCTCAGCTGCTGCAACACAACCAGAGTATGTGTAAGGGGGTGGTGGTAGGGGTGGAGTGAGGGGTTGTCTTGTGGAGAGAGATAATGTGGTGGCTAAGAGCCCTGGGTAGGTAAGTAAAATATGTAGGTAAGGGATGTAATCCATGTAGTTTCTTGTAACTTTATTGCTTCTGTCAGCTGCAGTGTTCCCGGGTATGCATCCACCATAGTAAATGTATCCATTCACCTGGTTGCTTCAAATTCTTTGCCACCTGGAGAAATTAAAATCCTTGGAGCTAGGTTCTTAACAAAAATTATGTTCTAGGGACGCCTGGGCGACTCAGTTGGGTAAGCCGCTGCCATTGGCTCAGGTCATGATCCCAGGGTCCTGGGATTGAGTCCCGAATTGGGCTCCTTGCTCAGCAGGGAGCCTGCTTCTCTCTCTGCCTCTGCCTGCCGCTCTGCCTGCTTGTCTGCGTGCTCGCTCGCGCTCTCTCTCTCTCTCTCTCTCTCTCTCTGACAAATAAATAAATAAAATCTTTTTTAAAAAATTATGTTCTACCAATTAGATGCACTCACAAGATGTGGGAGGCAAGGGTCATCTTCCTGCTGCTTTGTTGTTGCTGCTGGAAAGAAAGTTTATCTAGATGTGTGGCTCTTTGCAGCCATATTCCCACTGACACCAAGGAAGAAGTAGGGATACTTACTGTACGGCTGAACTTCCATGTGGGACAGAGGTTCAGTAGGTGAAATCCCATCTACTTTGTGACACTTCGAGTTTGGCAATAACAAAGTATGGTTAAGAAGAGAACGTACTGGGAAGATCTCAATAAGTAATTCACAGAACTCATGAGAAGTCCAAGGCGTGAGGCTCAGAAAACAGACCTGGACCAGGAGGGGATGGCAACTGTGAAAGACTTAAGGTCACACTTCAGAGTCAGTCCAGTTAGGATGACACTGCTGGCACCGTGGCTCCTGGACTTGTCTCTCTAATTGCTACACAGATTGATGCTAAGAATTGAGGTAAGTCTCCAAAATTTATGGGCCTATTTTAGGATTGGCCCATAAAAGCCCCCTCTCTGGTTGTTTCCTTTATTCTTGCTCTTCTCTTCCTCACCCCCAAAATGTGTTTGTTGTATGTCTCTAGATACATATGTATCTTTGTCCAAATGTATGGTTTTGGTGGGGGGGTGTGCGTGTGTGTGTGTGTGTGTGTGTGTGTGTGCGTGCGTGTGTGTGTGTGTGTGTGTGTAATGTGGTAGAGACTTGCCAGCTGTTCCTCATACCCATTTTCTTCTTCCTGGGAAATCAGCTGGACCCTGTTTCCCAGCTTCCCTTATACTTAAGTGTGGCCACAGGATTGAGTCTAACCAATTGGATGGTAATGGAACTAGTGTGTGCTACTTGCAGATTTGGGTCCTTAAATTTTCCTATGCATAGTCCCCTATTATCCACTGTGGCCAGTTTCATGCATTTGCACATGTGACCTTGTAAGATGATGGAACCAAAAGATGGAGGGAGCCTAGATTCCTGAAACATCACTTAGAGAAGAGCCACCCACCAACTAGTGATGTAGGAAATGGTTGGGGTTCAGAGCTGACAGCCAATAAAGAATTCTTGTCTTTGGTGCAAAAAGATGGTTTTCTTAATGCACAGGGACAGGACCTGTGGACAGAAAGAACTGCACTGGGATCCTAAGGAGTGGCCAGATTATATACTTTCCAGTTGGGAGCAGTTAGGGCTAGTATGGGCTTTGAGGTATTTTGGAAACAATGTTTCTAGGGCTTTCAGGAGGCTACCTATTGTTAGGAAAAAGTCATTTATTACTGTTTAGTAAAAACTCAGTCATGAGACCCTTCAGATGTATATCAGTGGGCCATGTGCTTGGAGGATGATTGCTAACATATAGCTTGGGGGAATTTAGAGATAAAGGAAGTTTCCAAAGTAGTTTTTAAATGTTAAAGTTGACTTACAGGATCCTCAGGGTCAGGCTAAGATTGACTTTTGCCCTTAGCAGACTATTAACATTAAGGCAGCTGAGGACATTCCTAGAGGAATGTCACTCTGCCTGTTTCCAGATTTTGTCAGTGGACTGTTAGGTAGTAAGGAAATTTAATTTTTCTTCTGCCTTTTTTTCTCGCATCATTAGGAACAACTGTTTTGGACTTCACATTAGTGAGAAACCATTTTCTTTATGGTTGAACCATTACATACTTCAAGATTTATTGTTACAGCAACTATTGTTGCTGATTTTTTCAAATCCCTTTTAGTTGAACACATCAGAAAAGTAAATAAAACACACATCCATTTAGAAAAGTAAATGCAGGGGCACCTGGGTGGCTCAGTGGATTAAAGCCTCTGCCTTCAGCTCGGGTCATGATCCTGGGGTCCTAGGATAGAGCCCCACATCAGGCTCTCTGCTCAGCAGGGAGCCTGATTCCTCCTCTCTGCCTGCCTCTGCCTGCTTGTGATCTCTGTCTGTCAAATAAATAAATAATCTTTAAAAAAAAAAAAAAAAAGTAAATGCAACAAAAATGTTTGGCCCATGATTTATCATAGGCCAGCACCCATTGTAACTACCATCCAAATTGAGAAAGCCTCAGCACCCGAAAGCCTTTTATCCTACCTCCCAAACATCAACCACTTTCTTATCTCAACCATATAAAGTTAACCACCATACTGACTCTCATGGCGTTAATTTTCCTGCTTTTCTTTATAGTCTTACTAATTAAACATTGTGATACTGTGATTTGTAATTTAAAAAATACGTATTTGGTCTTCTTCCCATTCCTAACACAGAGCTTCTAAAATCATTGGAATTCCCTACGAGATGTGAGCTGGGAAACTGACTTCTATTATGTTAATGAGATGACTTTTGTAATGCCCCATGACACCATGGATGGAGCGCTTGCCTTCCCACATGCTTTGTCTTCAGCATCTTTTCCACCTGGTTATTCATCTGCATTCTTTATTCTTTTATAATAAACCAGTAAATGTAAGTAAACTTCTGAGTTCTGTGAGCCATTCTAAGAAATTAATTGAACCCCAGGAGTGGGGCGGTCATTGGGACATCCAGTATGTAGCCAGTCAGGAGCACCAGTTGGCAACCTGGCTTTGCAACTAGCATCTGAAGTGAGGGAGCAGGGCAATCTTGTAGGACTGAGCCCTTAATCTGTGGAATCTGATGCTGTCTCTAGGCAGATAGTGTCAGAATTAAGGTGAGTTGTAGGACACTCTGCTGGTATCTCAGCATTACTTACTGGTATGGGGACCCCCCCCCACCCGCATAGTAGAACTGGGTGCTCAGACCTCCTTTTTAAGTATCTACACCTAAGTAGTATATATTTCCATGTGTCTGGCTTCTTTTACTCAACATTAAGTTTATGGGATTCATCCATAGTGTTGAGTACAAATGAATTTCTTTCACTGTTATTACTGTAGAAGTATCCTGTTTTTTTGTTTTTTTTTAAGATTTTATTTATTTGGCAGAGAGGGGGAAGCAGACTCTCTGCTGAGCAGAGAGCATGATGTAGGGCTTAATCCCAGGACCCTGAGATCATGACCTGAGCCAAAGGCAGAGTCTTAACCCACTAAGCCACCCAAGCAGCCCAGAAGATAATTTCTTACTATTGCTAGAGGCAGGGACTACTAATCTTCACTCTAGCTAATATAGTACATGCTTTCTTAGCTAACGCAGTACATGCTTCCAAAAGGAAGGAAAAGGGAACAGGGCAGATCACTCCCTAGAACCAAAAGTTTCAGCCCAAAAGTAACACACGTCTTTTTTGTCCCTATGTAATTAATCAGAACAAGTCTCCTTGCCATGTATAACTTCATAGTTGGTAAGAACGTACACTTCCACCCTGTACCCGTGGTGGGAAGAAAAGACAGACAAGGTTTGTGAACCACCTAATAACCAGTGCCTGAGTCCTGCAAATAATGCTATGAATAATCTTGCAAATGCCTCTTATGCTTGTGTGCAGATTTAGGTTGGAAACATAAGTAGAACTGTTTGATTGTAAAGTATGTATATCCATAACCTTTAGCAGATAATACCAGACTGCTTCCAATTTTTTCGGTTGATACTCCCTTCACCAAGAATATCAGTTTACTTAATCCATGTGAGAATTCACTTTATTTCATCTCTCTGCTGTCTTGTGGCATTTCCCCCCAACTGTATGTGTAATGTTAAGTCATTGGTTTTACTTTGCATTTCCCTAATCACTAAATCACTAATGGGACTGACCTTTTCATGATTCTACTGGCTATTTGAAAATACTCTTCTATAAAGTGCCTATTCAAGTCTCCTGCCCATTTTTACTATTGGATTATCTTTTTCTTACTAATTTTGGAGTTCTTTGGATATATACTGGATATAATCCTTTTTAAGTTATATGTGTTACTACAGTTATCCTGTCCCATTCTGCAGTTTGCCTTATCACTCTTCATGGGTGTTTATTGATGAATAGAAGTCTTAATTTTAATATAGTCTAGTTCATCATTCCCTTATGATTAATACTGTATGTACCTATTTAAGGAGTCATTCCTACGCCCCTAATGATGAAGATACTCTACTAAATTATCTTTTGGAAGTATTTGTATTTTGCCTACAACCCATGTCCAACTGATTTTTATGTGTGGTTTGAAGAGGAACCTGAGTTTAATTTTATTTCCATCTAGATACCTAACCCAAAAATATTCACTGAAAAAACTTTTTCTCATTTCTATGCATTGCCTCCTTTCCATATTTTTCTCTATATGTGTGAGCCTGTTTCTGGTCCTAATCCATTCCTAGGTCTTTATGTCTATCTTGGCACCAGTACCTCACTGTTTTCATTGTAGTAGCTTTCTAATAAGTTTTCATATGTGGTAAGCATATCCCACACAATATTTCTTTTCCAAAAGGACTACTGTTAGCCCTCTGTATTTTCATGATTGTTGAGCTCCCCAAACACCCTGGGATTTTCTTTTCTTTTTTTTTTTTTTTAAGATTTTATTTATTTATTTGACAGAGAGAGAGAGATCACAAGTAGGCACAAAGGCAGGCAGAGAGAGGGGGAAGCAGGCTCCCTGCTGAGCAGAGAGCCCAATGCAGGGCTCGATCCCAGGATCCTGAGATCATGACCTGAGCTGAAGGCAGAGGCTTAAACCACTGAGCCACCCAGGCGCCCCATCCCTGGGATTTTCTTATGCTGGATCATTTTGGGGCAAATTATAATGGTGAGTCTTCCAGTTCTGTGGCCTACATGCTCCATTTCTTTAATTCCTGTCAGTAATATTTTATAGATTTATGTACAGAGTTCTGCACATCTTTTGTTAGATTTATTCCTTGGCATTTACTGGTTTTTTTTTTTTAATGACTTACAAATGGGATCTTTTAAAATTTCATTTTCTGCTTGCTTGTACATAGAAATACAATCAGTTTTTGTGTGTTGACCATGGAGCAGAACCTTTGCTAAATAACCTTATTTACTAATTCAATTATATAACTGTATTTTTTACCTTTCTACATAGATACTCCTATTCTTTCTGCATACATCTATTTTATTTCATTCTTTCCAACTTTGTACCTTTTATTTCTTTTTCTTGCTTTACTCCACTGGCCAGGAGATCTGTTACTGTGTTCAAGAAAAGTAATGTTGGTGGAAGTCTTTGTCTCGTTCTCAAACTTGAAAGAAAAACTTTCAGTATTTCATCATGGGTATGATATTTGCAATGAAGTTCTGATTAATGGTTGTCACATTAATGATGTGCCTTTCTGTTTGCTGTTATTTTTATCATGAATTGGATTTCAAATTTTGTCAAGAACCTTTCTGAATTGAAAGACCATATATATTTTTAAAAGTTCTGTCAGTGGGGCGCCTCGGTGGCTCAGTGGGTTAAAGCCTCTGCCTTCGGCTCAGGTCATGATCCCAGGGTCCTGGGATCGAGGCCCGCATCGGGCTCTCTGCTCAGCAGGGATCCTGCTCCCCACCCCTCTCTCTCTGTCTGCCTGCCTACTTGTGATCTCTGTCAAATAAATAAATAAAATCTTAAAAAAAAAAAATAAAAAATTCACTTTAAAAAAATAAATAAAATAAAAGTTCTGTCAGTGTAGGGGCATCTGGGTGGCGCAGTCATTTGAACATCCAGCTCTTGGTTTTGGCTCAGATCATGATCTCAGGGTCGTGAGATCAAGCCCTGCATCTTGAAACTCCGCCCCCTGCCCTCCAGTCACACTCACATTCTCACTCAAAAAAAATAAATCTCAAAAAAAAAAAAAGTTATGTCATTGTGGCAAGTAATAGATTCATTTCCATATGTGAAATCAACCCTGAATTTTTAGAATATAATCACCTTAGTTGATTATTATCCTTTATAACATATTGCTGAAATCACTGGTAATATTTTGCATAGGACTTTTACAGCTATGTTCATGGGTGAAATACATGAGCACAAATATCTTCCTATAACTCTTATTTCTTAGCACAGTGCTATTAAGTGCTATACATGTTGCTATATGTACCTTTAACTCATTTTTCAGATACTCTGGTGGCTTCCGATCTCACTCATAACATAGTCCAGAGTTTTTACTAGGGCCTAAAAGGCCCTGTATTTTCTGAATTCCAGCTATGTAATATTCACTCCCTTTATTCATGTCTTTTCAGCCACAGTCACCATATTGAAAATGCGAGGCATGCCCCTGCCACAGGGTCATTGTACTTAATATTCCATCTATGTGTATTGTTACTTCCATATCTGTGTGGCTCATTAGGCACTTTATTCAGATCTCTGTTCAAATGGCAGTTTTTATAGTCCCCCTCTCTGCTGCCACACCATGCTTAGTTTTTCTTCAAGGATCTTATCATCACCTTTTAAATTGTACATTTATTTGTTTATATGATTATTGTGTATTTCTCCACACTAGAATGTAAATTCCCGGACAGTAGGGACTTGATCTGTTTTATTCACTATTGTACTCCCGAGGATCTAGGACTTACTCGCCTCCAATGTCTGTAAAGTGTTCTATACAGGAATAGGAAATTCTAGAACTGAAAGGTATAAATAACTAAAAGGGGGGAAGAAAAGAACAATATAAATCACTCAATTTAAATAACAGAAAACAGACTGAAGAAATGGACAGGGCCTCAGGAACCTGTGGGATCATAACAAAAGATCTAACATTGTTACCAAAATCCCAGAAGGAGCTGAGAAAGCACTTGATGAAAAGTAGCTGAAAAAGTATCTGTTTAGAACATTTAACATATCCATTCCCCTAGTGAAGGACATTTAGGTTTTGCAAGTCTTGTGATCACAAAAAATTGGATAAAGAATTTTCTTTTAAATATTCTCTTAAAAATGTATGTGAGTCTTGCTTCCAGATTAAAAGTTAATTTGTCAGGCCTTTATTCCCCTAAAAAATATAACAAAATTAACAATTATAAAATCTAAACAAAATGTAAACTGAAAAACAACTATTTAAAGCCACTGAAAAGTGAACAAAAGCAGGCAAAAACTAGAGAATTTACCCTTAAAAGACTTCAGCTGCAATGGATAAAATGATATTGTGGTCTTTGCCTGAAGGTCCTTCCCAACTCCACCCCATCCACCAGTTCCAAAGGCAGAAAACCATAGCCTTACTGACTCAAAATAGCAAAGAACAGAGTTCAGGGCTGGTAAAGCAGCTGGGAATTTAAGAGCAGAAATCCTGGAAGTGAGAGAGTGGCATGAGGGGTAAAACCAAAATATGAACATAAACTCTACCCAAGTCTTTGCATGACTGCTAAAGTACATATGCATAGAAGAGACAGGGGACCTAGCAAGTAAAGCTGGCAGAGTCCACTGAAGAGTCTGCCTTTGAAGGACAGAAGTGCACTTGCTGAGATGTGCAAATTTGCTGCTTTTTTGACTGAGTGCATTCTTCAATTCATGTCCAGCTGGGGTGGCAAATGAAGTGTCAGAGGACACGTTTTGATAATGGAGAGCAGCTGGAAATTTAAAAGGAAAACCCCAGAAGCAAAAGGACTATAGAGGAAGTGAGCCCCAAAATCTGAGCCAAAATCTGCTCACATCCTTCACCAGTGACTAAACTATGTAAATACAGGCGAGATGCCCTGAGACCAGGCTTTTAAAAAAAAAAAAAAAAAAAAAAAAAAAGCAGCTGCTAGAAGCTGGAAGAAATAAGCAGAGCTATCTACTGTTAAATAACACAAAAAATAAAAAGATTTGCAATTAAGCCCACCCTCACCCCAAAATGCCTACTATAACTATACCACCAATAAATCTTCAGAATATAACAGAAGGAAAACTTAATACTACATATTATCCACAACAACCAGCTTTCAACCAAAATTACCAGACATGCAAATAAATAGGAAATAGTAACCCTGTTATAAAAACATGAAATTATAAAATTAAAAAAAAAATAAGAGGGCACGGATTGCATGGAGCACTGGGTGTGGTGCAAAAACTGAATACTGTTATGCTGAAAATAAATTTAAAAAATTTTAAAAAAACATGAAATTATAAACAGTAATGTGTACTCAGGGTAAAGGACACGCAATAGAAATGGACTCCAGGGGGCTCAGATATTGGATTTAGCTGTCAGATACTTCAAAGTAGCTGTTATTACTATGCTCAAGCAATGAAAGGAAAATATGCATAAGAAACTAAAGGAAAGTATGGCTTGAGTGAATATATAGATAGGGAACCTTGCCAGAGACAGGAACTACAAAAAAGAACCAAATGGAAATGCTAGAACTGAAAGATATAAATAACTAAAAGAGGGGAAGAAAAGAACAATATAAATCACTCAATTTGAATAACAGAAAATAGGCTGAAGCAATGGACAGGGCCTCAGGAACCTGTGGGATCATAACAAAAGATCTAACATTGTTATCAAAATCCCAGAAGGAGCTGAGAAAGCACTTGATGAAAAGTAGCTGAAAATTCCCCAAATTTTGGCAAGAGAAAAGCAGAGTGAACCCCAAACAGAATAAACATGAAAAAAAAAAAAGTCAATATCATACATAGATTTAAACCACTGAAAACTAAACAAAAAAATAAAAATTTTGAAAGTGGCTTTAAAAAATCATACCTTACCTAAAAAAAGAATTTGGATGACAATAGATTTCTCATGAACCATGGAAGCTATAGGGAGTAGTATATTTTTCAGGTTTTGAAAGAAAAAAACTATTAATTCAGAATATTATACCCAGTGAAAATATTCTTCAGAAATGAAGGGGAAATTTGGACATTCTCAGATGAAGGAAAACTAGGTGAATTTGTCACCAGCAGACCTACCCTAAAAGAATAGTTAAAAGAAGTTACTTGAGCACAAGAAATGCTGAAAGGAGAAACCTGAGAATATCCAGAAAGATGAAAGAACATGGTAAACAAAAATAGTGCCAACTGAACTAGCTTTCCTTCTCTTTAGTTCTCTAAATTGTGTTTAGTGGTTGAAGCAAAAATTATGCTATCTGGTGTTCTAAGCATATGTGGGAGAAATATTTAAGATAATTATAAACAAGGAAGGATAAAGGAAGGTGAGGTTTCTATACTTCACTAGAACTGGTAAAGTCACAACACCAGTGGACCATGTTAAGTAATGCATTTATAATGCAGTACACACAGCAACAACTGAGAAGCAATACAAAAATATAAACTCAAAATCCCTATAGATAACTCAAAATGGAATTCTAAAAAGTACCCAGTTAACCCATAAAAGGATAAAAAAGAAAACAGGCAAAAATCAGGGAGAGCAATCAGAAAAGAAAAAATGGCAACTTGACTACCCGTCATCAACAATTACATTATATGTTATTGAACTGAATACACCAGTTAAACGAGATGGGCAGAGTGGTAGAAAATATGACTCAGCTATACTTTGTCTACAAGAAACTCACTTTAAATATAACAGTATAGGCAAATTGAAAGTAAAAGGGTGAAAATGATTTATCATGCAAAATTAATTAAAGCAGGAGTGGCTATATTAATATCAGGTAAAGGAGAGAAGGAGAACTTGACAAAGACAGGGAGAGACATTATATAATGATGAATGTAATAGTGCATCAAGACTACAATAATCGTAAATGTGTATATACCAAACAATATTGTGCAAAATATGTGAAGTAAAACTGATAGGAGAAATAAAACCAAACCACAGTTGCAGGTGGGGACTTCAACACCCCTCTCAAAAATTGGTAAAACAGGGGTACCTGGGTGGCTCAGTGGGTTAAAGTCTCTGTCTTTGGCTCAGGTCATCGTCCCAGGGTCCTGGAATCAAGCCCTACATCAGGCTCTCTGCTCAGTGGGGAGCCTGCTTCCCTTCCTCTCTCTCTGCCTGCCTCTCTGCCTACTTGTGGATCTCTGTCAGAAAAATAAATAATCTTTTAAAAAAAATAATTGGTAAAATCGGGGCACCTGGGTGGCTCAGTGGGTTAAAGCCTCTCCCTTCAGCTCAGATCATGATCTCAGGGTCCTGGGATCGAGCCCTGAGTCGGGCTCTCTGCTCAGTGGGGAGCCTGCTTCCCTTCCTCTCTCTCTGCAGCTCTGCCTACTTATGATCTCTGTCTGTCAGATAAATAAACAAAATCTTCAAAAAAAAATTGGTAAAACAACTAAGATAGAAAATCAATGCTCATCACCTATTTAACCCATCCTCCCAGCCACCTCCCCTCTGGTAACCATCAGTTTGTTCTCTGCAGTTAAGAGTCTGTTTTTTGGTTTGTCTTTCTCTATTTTTTCCCCCTTTGCTTGTTTGTTTCTTAAATTTCACATATGACTGAAATGATGTGGTATTTGTCTTTCTCTGACTTGTTTTGCTTAGCATTATACCCTCTAGCTCCCTCCATGTTGTTGCAAATGGCAAGAGTTCATTCTTTTTATGGCTGAATAATATTCCACTGCAGATATATATCTCCATCCAGTCTTTTCTTTATCCATTCAAGAATTGATGGACACTTGGGCTGCTTCCATAATTTGGCTGTTGTAGATAATGCTATTATAAACATCAGGATGCTTTCATCCCATTGAATTAGTGTTTTTGTATTCTTTGAGTGAATACCTCATAATGCAATTGCTGGGTCATAGGGTAGTTCTTATTTTTAACTTTTTGAAGAACCTCCATGCTATTTTCCACAGTGGCTGCACCAGTTTGCATTCTCACCAACAGTGCAGGAGGGTTCCTTTTTCTCCACATCCTTGCCAGGTCTTGTTACTTATGTTGTTGATTTTAGCCATTCTGACAGATGTGAGGTGATACCTCATTGTAGTTTTGATTTGCATTTCCCTGATGATAATTGTTGATGAGCATCTTTTCATATATCTGTTGGCCATCTGGATATCTTCTTTGGAGAAATGTTTGTGCATGTCTTTTGCCTATTTTGAACTGGATTATTTTGAAGGGTGTTGAGTCTTACAAATTTTTTTTAAAGTTTTTTTTAAGATTTTATTTATTTGAGAGAGAGAGAGAGATCACAAGTAGGCAGAGAAGCAGACGGAGAGAGGGGGAAGCAGGCTCCCCCCTGAGCAGAGAGCCCAATGTGGGGCTCGATCCCAGGACACTGAACCATGACCCGAGCCAAAGGCAGAGGCCCAACACACTGAGCCACCCAGGCATGCTGAGTCTTATCAATTCTTTATATATTTTGGATACTAACCCTTTATCAGATATGTCATTTGCATTTATCTTCTCCCATTCCATAGGTCGCCTTTTAGTTTTGTTGATTATTTCCTTCACTGTACAGAAGATTTTTATTTTGATATAGTCCTAATAGTTTATTTTTTGCTTTTGTTTCCCATAGAACATAGTATATTTAATTAATTTCACCAAGTGCTGCCAGATTGCTCCCCAGAGTAACTACGCCAGGATAACCACCTACCAACAGTGCATGAGAATGCTTGTTTTCCACTATATCCTCAACATTTGGTATGGAAGAGGCAATAGAAAGCCAAACAGAGAATGGATCCTGGGGGCACCTGGGTGGCTCAGTGGGTTAAGCCTCTGCCTTTGGCTCAGGTCATGATCCCAGGATCCTGGGATCACCCCGCATCAGGCTCTACTCAGCGGGGGAACTGCTTCCCCTCCCTCCCCGCTCTGTCTGCTTCTCTGCCTACTTGTGATCTCTCTCTCTGTCAAATAAATAAAATTAAAATATTAAAAAAAAAAAAAAGAATGGATTCTGGGGACAAATGTCTGGATTCAAAAACTGGCTGTACCATTTTCTAACTTTGTGACCTTGGATAATTTATTGAGTCTATAAAATGGAATAGTAACAGGACCTATCTTTTAGATATTGGAGCTTCTTAGGCATTAGTGAGTGAAACTGGCACTTTTCTTTTTCTATTTCAGACATTTCCCCCCTATGTATCCTATTTCTGAATGAAGAATTCAAATTAGACTGAAAAGCTACAAAAATAAATGAGTTTCAGGTGAGTTACAGAGCAGTCGTCAATAAGATTTTTGGTCTTTGGATTATTAGTGCATGCAGCATACAGGGCAGGATCACAAATTTTCCTTACAAAATTGGATATGCAAATACAATTCAGCTCCTTTCTCAGTTACTGCTCTGATTTTCCTCACAAGTTTTACTCCGTCCTCCACTCCACTGGATAGTAGTAGAGTCTAGAAATAAATTCAGTTCGGTCTCTTCAGGTTTCATGTATTCTTTTTAAAATAAATGCTCAGAAAATTCTGAGCATTCTACCTTTGCTCCTCTGCAAAGTGGCTTCTGGGTATAGACGGGAGGACTTATGTGGCATTTTGATATCAGAAGGAAGGGGTTCCCTGGCTTAATACTGGCCCTTGGGTGTGCACAAGCTGGAATCTTCTGGGCATCGCTGACCAGAGGAATGGTGGGCATTCTGCCAACATTTGCTTCTAAAACTGATGAATTGGTGGTCCTGTCTCTCTTTGCTATCAAGCCCTTGTGCCCTTCCCTGTCAGTTTGGCCTCCTCAACAACACTGTTTGATGCCACAGACGTCAGTGATTCTCTGCCTCATACTCCATTGGGCCAAAAGGGTCTCTGCTCAGTATCCGTACCATAAAGGTGTCAAAGGACACTTCTTCCTGGCATGCCACTCTGCCCTCTTAATGCTCATGGGGCCACAGTAGGTCCATGATGCAGAGTAGTTTCCTTTTAAAGTTTTAGTAGGGGAAAGGGCAAAAGCTTCTTTGTCCACAGTACTCAGTGTACTTTGCATGCCAAAGTCCCAGATGGAGTTGAGTTTGTCATACTTGTCCCTGTGGTCTCTACTTCATTTACCCCCATCCATCAGGATAGGATGGGACCTCTTTCTCCCTTTGTCATGTGTCTTACTTCTTCCTTCCTTTTATTATTTGGCACTTTTATTTCCTAATGGGATTTTAATTTGTCTTATAGACAATAGTGAAATTGTCTGGTCTGGAACATTTTTACATGGGGATCACTGTATTTGAGCTAGGCAGTCAATGGTACTTATTTTGTAATCTGTATTTGATTAAAAGTTTAATACCCCAATAAAGCTGAAATTACAAAAATTTAAAAAAAGAAAATCCTACATAAAAGAGAAAAGAATGAATTTTGGTCTAGAAAATGGTGTGGATTTGTATTAAATGTTTGTTCTAACCAATTTTAGGTGGTTTTGCAGGTACGGCACTGTTCGCTCCCTGCTCCTACTGGAGGATAAGTAGTAGCTACAGTATTATGTAGAGGATAGGGTTCATTTATCCAAAAGGACTTCAGTACTCTGCTAATCTCCTCTCCTAAAGGAACTGCCATGTCCCTGATTGACCACAGGGAAAAAAAAGTTTTCTGAGGAAAGTGGAATCTTTTGCCCCTCTGCTCAGCCTTTTGTTAAAGGACATCAGTTACACCACAGAAACTGGTGACGGGATGACTGAAGAGGTTGTGTGCCAGCGCTCAGTATACACTGCCATTTGCATTACGTCCTGCCACATAGCTCATACTTAGCCATACAGCGAGGGAAGTAGGTTGTACCTTGTAAGTTTTGGTGGTTAAGGGTAAAGAGAGGAGCCCCTGTAGGCCTTTAGCTCAGTTACACACTAACCCAACTTTTATCAGAGAGGTTTGTCCTGGGATAGCATGTAATCAGCTAATAATAACTGAACATATCAAGGCAGAACTCCTGATTCCTTAACCAGCCTGTTTCTCCCTCAAATTTCTCATCTCAGTTAATGACACCATGATCCACTCAGTTGCTCAAGCCTAAAATCTCGGAGCCATCCCAGGTTTGTCTTCTTCCTTCACTATTCACATCCAATCTGTCAGCAAGTCCTGCTGGCATGGCCTCCAAAATATTTCCAAAACCCATCAATTCTCCATCCCTGCTATTGGAACCCTAGTGCAAACTCCATCATCTCCCACTAGAATTACTTCAAGCCTCCAAACAAATGTTCCTTGTTACTTGGGGTTTTCTTCCACCCATCCGCCATATAACAGCCAGAGTAAGCTTTGCATCATGTCTTCTCATACCTAATACTCTACACTAGATTCTCCTGATGGTTTTAAAAATAAAATACAGGAACGCCTGGGTGGCTCAGTCAGTTGAACTGCTGCCTTCGGCTCAGGTCATGATCCTGGGGTCCTGGGATTGAGTCCCACATCAGGCTCTCTGCTCGGCCGGGAGCCTGCTTCCCTTCCCCCTCTCTGTTGGCCTCTCTGCCTACCTGTGATCTCTGTCAAATAAATAAATAAAATCTTTTAAAAAATTATAAAAATAAAATACAAGGTCTTTATGAAAAGACTCTATGTGATTGACCCCTGTCTATTCTTTTCTGTCATTTTTTATCACCCTCCCTTTGATTCACCATTCTCCAGCTATGTGTTCTGTCCTGCCTCAAGACCTTTGCGCCTACCGAGGGGTCTACCCAGAAACACTCCTCCTAGATCTTCAAATAGCTCTTTCTCATATTCAGGAAGTGTCTCCTGACCACCCAGATGATACTAACTGTTCCATTCTAGTCATGCTCAAACTCTTCAGCCTCCTTTATTTTCTTTATAGCACATACAAATTAAATTTAACTTACACAGATGTTGACCTTTTCTTGTCTGTCTCCCTGCTCTGGGACGATCTCATCAGTGCCAAGAAGAGCACCTGGTTCAGAGGAATGCTCAATAAATAATTGCTGAGGGGCTCAGTCCAACCCCTGTTTTTGGCTCCGGGTCGTGAGATCAAGCCCAGCGTGGGGCTCCCTACTCAGTGGGAAGTCTGAGCTTCTCTCTCCCTCTGCCCCTCGCCCCACCAGTCTGCATGCTCTTGTGCACACACTCTCTCTCTCTCAAAAAATAAATAAATCTTTAAAAGAAAATAATTGTCGAAAGCACATAAAACCTTATATCTTATTTGGCCTTTTTTTTTTTTTTTTTTTTATGTATATGACTCACTTGGAGAATCCATCACAGTGGAGGGGGTGACTGGAAGGGGAAGATTGAGGCATTCTTGATAGTACAACAAAGGCTTTAAAAAATCATTTTCAGTTCTGGGGCACCTGGGTGGCTCAGTCGTTAGGCGTCTGCCTTCGGCTCAGGTCATGATCCCAGGGTCCTGGGATCGAGCTCTACATTGGGCTCCCTGCTCGGCAGAGAGCCTGCTTCTCCCTCTCCCACTCCCCTTGTGTTCCCTCTCTTACTGTCTCTCTGTGTCAAATAAATAAAATGTTTTTTTAAAAAATCATTTTCAAAAAAAAAAAAATCATTTTCAGTTCTAATGTTCTCTCTTCAAAAATATCCCTTGTGGGGGGGAAAAAAAAATATATATATATATATATATATATATATATCATGGATTTAACACAAGTACTCAGACCACAGTAGAAAGCCGGGCAAAGATTCAGGATCCTGTGGATTAACCATCCCCATCTGCCAAATGCCTGGGATGCGTGACCAACACCAGGCCCATCTCCCAACAGGATACCAACATTCCCCTCTCAGTTGTGCACACTGGGTCTTCCCCTCAGCAGGTCATTTCTCCATGTGCAGACACCCTGCACTGTTAAATCTCAGAAATACTTCATTCAATCACCCCAACTTTATTTTGTTTCAGGGCTCACAGCAAGGGTGGGCTGCACACGTACACCCTCCGTTGGTGACAGGTGGCGGGGCTGAGCTTCGTGGGCAGGGGCAGGTGCATCAGTGTGTGCCTGCTGTGTAGTCTAGTGATGCCTAGGGGCCCTTCCATGTACACAGGACAGGAATACACAGCCAGGCTGCCTGGGGGTGGCAAGTCACTGGGGCGCCGGGCCTGGGCACTGACGCTGACTGGAGGCAGAGGGCTGGGCTGGCTGCAGGTGCTGTCCTGCAGGGCCCCTGCTAGTGGGTCCCACTCAGCATTCCGGAGCTGGAGCCCAACCAGCAGCAGCCCCATCTCTGGAACGGTAGGATTTGGACCATTCACCACCTAGAGGTGCCAGAAGCTGGATCAGGCAAGGCTAGAAAGTTGAGGGGTCCTAGTGGAGGGGTATGAGAGCATATGGGGCTACTGAGGAGGCAAGATCACCAAGAGGCAAGGTGGGATAATTTTAAGGTGCAATCAGGGATTTGAGGGGGCGAAAGTGTAAATGGAGGAAGGGCATAAAGATACCTGGAGGTTCAAAGGGTTGCTGTTCAGCTCCTGATATTTATGGGGGAGCCCACTGGAGCTGGAGCCTTGGAAGCCAGGGAAATTTGAGCTAGGCACAGGCTGGTTCGGGGCAGCCGTAGCAAAGGTAGCCTCCCAACGCAGTGACAGCAGCAGGCGGCGTGGGTGGCAAAAGGCTGATAGGTGAAAGATGCGCTCTGGTACGTTGGTGTTCACGCCTAGGTAGCGAACCAACAGCTGCCCACGGCGTGACAGCTGTCGCAGCCAGTGCCAGGGTGGCTGTGGGCCGGCAGGCGCATGGGGACGCCAAGGTGGAGGTAGGCGGCCAGTCCACAGAGCTTGAGCCACCGCGACACAGCGCGGGGAGGCACACGGGGGCGCACCCTGCAGCTGCTGCAACAGGCAATCCAGGTCCCGTAGCACTGCTCCCGCCAGCTGGCTCAGCTCCAGCACCTCTGTCTGGAGGAAGGCCTGCAGAGGCCGCTGCGAGCTCAGTCTCAGCACTACCCACTCAGCGCCAGACTCTTCCTGGCCGGCGGTCTCCGTCAGCAGAGCCTGCAGCGACTGCAGCCTCCGCTTGACCTGCACTAGGCGCTGCCGCAGCCGCTTTTCAGCGCGTCGGGAGCTCCCACGAGATGCAGGAACCCAAGTGGGTAAAGTTCGCTGCAGCGCGCTTAAGAGCGCGCGACTCTGGCGTCGTAACAGCCAGGCCTGGGAGCCAACACTCAGTCCGCAGCTCTGGGGTTCCGGTGGTGTGGGCAAGAGGTGCATCTGGGCCCTGCACTCTGCCAAAGCATCTGGCTCCCCTAGCTCTGGGAGGTGAAGGGGAGGGGTGACACTTTAAGCCACCATCCCATAACTGTGAATATTGCCCCCTCCTACACCTTTGTTGGTACCGTGGTTCACATTCTTGAGAGGGGGGCATTACACAGACTGTTCCCCACCCCAACACAGGTAATGGCTGCAGCTTACCTGGGCTGGGCAACAGAGTAGACAGCAGATACTGGGGTGTGTGTGGTTGAGCCCAGCTCCCGTTGCTGGGGCTCAGGCAGGCTTGTATTAGGCTAATCAGGGCCTCCCTGTCCTTCTTGTCTCCCACAGGACCCCCATAGAAAACCGAAGCTGAGAATAAGGTCAGAGCCCCTTAGTAATAGCCCCTCCGGTTCCCACCACCTTCCAAACCAAAACCAAAGCTGGGAATTATGTCCGTGTCCCAGTCCTCCCACTCCCACGCCTTTCAGGGCTCTCTTGAGGGCTGATGACTACATGGGGACAGGAAGAGTCTCACCTGCCAGCTCCTGCATGGCAGCACTGGGATTGCTGAGGCTAGTCCATAGCTGGTCTTGGATCTGAAGGACCTGTGTCAGGGTCACTTGACTCCTGGGGGAGGGGAGCAGGAATGGGGCGTCAGAACCATCCCTTTGCTGAGGACTCTGGTCTTTCTAGCCCAAGCTCCCAAGTTCCAAACTCACAAGGGTTCACAAGTAATTGCTACTTAGCACTCCAAATTCAATTTCACTGAAATCATCATTTCCTCCTATACCAGCCTCCCGCTGTCCTAGGCAGAAATCTGGGAGCCATCCTTGACTCCTTTCTTCCTCACTCCATATTTACTTTCTATCCCTACTGGTACTACCATACTATGGTCTTATTCCTTCAGACTGCCAGAGCCTCCTAAAACGGCTCTGCTTGGGGCGCCTGGGTGGCTCAGTGGGTTAAGTCTCTGCCTTCGGCTCAGGTCACGATCTCAGGGTCCTGGGATCGAGCCCCGCATTCGGCTCTCTGCTCAGCAGGGAGCCTGCTTCACCCTCTCTCTCTGCCTGCCTCTCTGCCTACTTGTGATCTCTCTCTGTCAAAAAAATAAATAAAATCTTTAAAAACAAAAACAAAACAAAAAAAACAGCTCTGCTTGCCTCCAGCCCTGTCCCATCTAGTCCATTCTCCACACTGCAGCCAGAGTGATCTTTCCAACAGATACTTAGGATCACGTTTCTTCTATTTAAAACTCTCCAGTGGCTTCCCACTGTCCTCAGGATACAATCAGTCCCCTTACCATGATCTTAAAGGCCCTTTTGGAGGGCCTCGCCTCCAAAGCCTCACCTCTCCCTGCTCAACCCCCAACATGTCCAGCTTAGCCACACTGAAATCTTCTTCCTCCTGCCGAGCTTAGTTCCTTCTACTCAGAAAAGCCCCATCTCCACCTGATCTGCCTCTGCTTTCTAGACTCAATTCAAAGAGAGAGCACAAAGTCCTTGGGGGAGCCTTTCTTGACTTCCCCTTGCCCTCACACTTGGGTGCTGGAATTAGTCGTACTCCTCAGGGTTATGGAAAATGCTCAGTGTTTGCTGAACGACTGACTGAGCAAGATGGAAAAGGGTCCCTCACCAGCACCCCCTGTGTGTCTGCAGCTTCATTCCGTAGAGCTGCCGGTGTAGCAGGAGGCCATGTAAGAGAAGGAGAGGTAGCATCCTTGCTGGGGGTTGCACAGAGAGTCCTTGCTGGGCTAGCTCCAAGCTGTCAGTCAAGATGTGGCCCAGCTCCAGAGACTGGTCCCAGAAAACAGGCATGGAGTGCTGAGTCAGCACCGCTGGGGCAGAAGGAGAGTGCTGGGTCAGCATAGCACAGTTGCCCTCCTCCTTCAATCTGAGAGCCATAGTGGGGGCTTCTCACCTGGTAAGGAAGCAATAGCTTCTGCAGACAAAATAAGCCAAAGACGGAAATCTCTGTGGACAGTCGTCACACTCTTGCTTGTGGGTTGGACTAGAGGCCGTTCTAACTCCGGGTCCGAGACCACTAGGGGTCAGATATGGGGCTGAGATCAATCACTGGGTAAAAGGGTCAGACACAAGTTTAGGGACACAAACTGGAGGCTCTGGGGTCAAGAGTGAGATATAGGAGCGAGGGCATCAAACTCAGGCCCAGAACTGGATTAGGTAGCAGACCCACCCCTGGCTCCATCCAACAGCCCCAGCAAGGGCTGCAGCAGCTCCTTTGGCCAGTGGGGCATCAGATGACAGTTCTCCAACACCAGCCAGTGCCCTCTATGCATAGCCTGGCATAGCGTGCTGACCACTACCGAGACTGGGTCCCAGGCTTCAGAGCCTACAGCGATCACCTCCAGATGCTTCTGCCCCTGAAGACCAACAGAGAAGTGGCAGAGAACTTAAGGTGATCGTAGGATTACCCAAGGGACCCAACATAATGCCACAAATGACCCCAGAAATCCCTGAGTAAGCCAGAAAGATCTGTAAGAATGCTAGGAGGGAGCCACCACACCCCATCTCAGCTCACAGGGGTCTGGTGTCTCTGTGGCCAAGAGACTAGGCTCAAACCTGCTCATGCCTGGCAGCCAGTTTCTGGATGATAGTCAGGGGATGCATGGTGGCTGTGGGGTGACCAGGTGGTGGCAACAAGATCAGCATGGGCCGAGTAGCCTGACTGTGTTCGAAGGGTATGGTGGAGGCACCCAGGTTTTCATCCAGGGGCCGGCCCAGAAGGCAAGTGGTAAAGTCCGCCAGGGCCCCTGCCAGGCACTCAGGTCGCAGCACACGCCACAGAATCAGCTTCTGGAGGAGGCTGAGTGGGTCAGGCCCAGGCCCAGGCCCAGGTGCTGGACCCAGCACCGTGGATGACAGTGACAGGTAAGCCTGCCAAACACTGGAGTGGCCTGCCAGGGATGCACACAGCCCTGCAAATGGGGGTAGCAGCTCCAGCATGCTACATTCATGCCAGGCTCTCACCCCCAGCCAGGCTGGCCGAGCCACACCTGGATTGCTGTAGCTTGTGCTAGGAGAGGCTGCCAGGCCAGGCCAAAATGCCAGCCTCTCCAGCTCTGGTGCTTTCCTTGCCATTCGCAGCAGCGCCAGAGCACCCAAGGCCCCCACCAGTGGTACTTGGGTCGGGCTCAGTGCAGCCACAGTGCTGCCCAGGAGCTGGCGGGTCAGCTGTGCTCTCAAATGCAGCAGATGGCTGGGCAGGTCCTCCCCCTGGTGAGTCTCACACTCCTTCATGCTGTTCAGAGCCCGCTTGGTGGCCGCTAGCCAGTTGTCGGGGCTCATGCGGAAAAGGGGCAGCAGGTTCTGCAGTGGGCTAAGGGCCTTTATTATGGCCATTCCGTGCCAGACCACATGCCGATAGGGTGCCCACAAGGCCACCTCCTGCAGTCTCAGGTCTTCTAGATCCTCGCAGCGGGCACGCAGCTGACATAGCTCTGCCTGGGCCCTCACCATGTCCCGCAGGAATTTAGCTGGTTTCTGATGTTTTGGATTCTGGAGAAGCAGCATCAGCAGCAGCCGCTCCTGCAAACAGCCACCTGTTCCATGGGTCTGACCCTTTCCCACACAGTCCGCAACCATCCACACTCACCTCTGCCCCCGTACCTGGGCCCCTCCAAAGCTCACGCCCACCCATAACCGGGACCCCCGGGCACCTCAGCAGCCTTCACAGCTTCACAGCTGTCCAGGGCTCTGGTCTTTAGGTCCTCCCAGCGGTTCTTGAGCTCGGGACACTCTGCACACAAGATTTCATGCAGCATCTGGTCTTCTAGGGTATCCATGTTGAGGCTCAGATCCAGCACATTCATCCCCTTCAGCAATTCATAACCTAGCACTTGGGGTCACATGGGAGATGCTTAAGCTTTCTCCTTGACAAAGCCAGTGGGTGGGGTGTACTGGGCGTATGGCTCCGGACCACAGTCCTGATCCTGCCCGGGGCCAGACTGAGGGAGTCAGGAGGCCCACTGTGTCCACAAAGCTGTGGTGGCAACTTACCCACCAGGGCTCACCTTTTTCCAAGGCACTGAGGGGGACAGTAGTGCTCAGATAGAGACAGAAGCCAGGCTGTACCTGGGGAGGGCTCAGCTCCTCCCGCTGCAGTAGCCATTGCAGTTCTTGGCACCCTAGGCCCAGCTCCATATTGGTCAGTAGCACGGGCAGGCCTGTGAGGGGGAGACAAGGACACCCTACCCACCATGCCAGCACCCCGCCCCTCCCGCCACACAAAATCTGGCTCTGACCAGCTCTCCACTGGCTAATAGGAGGATCCCCTCAGGGCTCTTCCACAAGTTAGTGCCTGGCTTAAGGATGGGAGCTGAGGTCAGTCTTGGGGTGAGAGATTTGTGGGGCCACAGAAGGGGGACATGGTGGATGGGGACCTGTTCTCACCATTGGCAGCTGCCTTCTGGAGCTGAGGACCCAGCTCTGGGTCAGCACCTGAGAGCACATGAAGGTTGGGAAGGGGCAGAGACCCAGTCTCAGAGGCTGGTCTTGACTCCTGCCTCTCTGTCTCATCCTCCTCGTGCTCTTGCTCCTCTTCCTTTTCTCTCTCTTCCTCATTTTCCCTGTCCTGTGTCTTCTGCTCTTTTGTCTTGTTCTTAGCCTTATCACACTCTTCACTACTGTCATCTTCCTCTTCTAAGGCCTCTTCTTCTTCTTGATTTCTCACAAAGCCCTTCTCTGTGGTAGAAAGATGCAGAGGAACTCCTCTCAGAGGATGAACCAGGCTCCCAGGGAACACCATTCACCCAGGGGCTCCATCTCATGAGGTAAAGCCTGCAGGAAGACACCTTAGGAAAGTCACTTAAGCTCCTTCTGACTCAATTTCCTTATCTGCAACACGTCTGCAACATGGGGTTGATATTGGTGGGTACCTCACAGGGTTACTGCGAAGATGACATGAAATGATACATAGCTCTGCACTGGACTTAGTAAGCACTCAACAAACGTTAGCTGTCATTATTAATTCTCTAAAACTCCAGGGAGGGGTTCTAGGTATCCCTGAATCAGCTCCATTTTGACCTTTCACCAGATAGGTTAACAGAGTCTATGTATCTCTTTTTGCCTAAGCTAAATCTATCAAAATGAAAAGAATTGTTGCTAATATAGAGATCAGTGCCTGGAAGTAGCAACCTGTAAGTGAAAGGCCATAAACTGGAATTAGCCAAGTCACGGGGTGTACAGTGGACACAGATGGCTCCCTCCCCAGTCCCCTTCTCCTTTGCCTCCTCTATTGCAGGAACTGGAAAAGATAAATAATATATTTTTTAAGTATTAAGAAATTTAAGAATTTTAGGATTTTTTTTTTTTTTTTTTAAGTATTAAGCTTGGGGGCACCTGACTGGCTCAGTTAGTTAAACGTTTGCCTTCGGCCCTGGTCATGATTCTAGGGTCCTGGGATTGACCCCCACATCGGGTTCCCTGCCCAGTGAGGAGTCTACTTCTCCCTCTCCCTCTGCCCCTCCCCTGGCTTGTGCTCTCTCTCTTTCAAATAAATAAATAAAATCTTTTTTTAAAAAAAGTATTAAGCAGGGGCACTGGATGGCTCAGTGGGTTAGGCCTCTGCCTTCAGCTCAGGTCATGGTCCCAGGATCCTGGGATTAAGCCCTGCATCGGGCTCTCTGCTCAGCGAGGAGCCTGCTTCCCCCTCTCTGTGTCTCTGCCTGCCTCTCTGCCTACTTGTGATCTCTGTCAAATAAATAAATAAAATCTTAAAAAAAAAAAAAAGGAAATAGGCAAGTGGAGGTTGCCAGGTGCAGTTTAGTGGATTCATTTCTTATTGCTTAACAAATTACCCCAAATTATCACTTAGCAGCTTAAAACAACACCCATTTATTATGTGTGAGTTCAGAAGGTTAGAAGCCCCACACAGCATGACTGGATGCTCCATTTGGGGTTACACAGGGCTAATCAGGCATCAACTGGGGCTGTAGTTCTCATCTGGAGCTTGGATGCTCATTCAGGCTTACTGGTTTTTGACAGAATCCATTTCTATCTCACACTCTCCCGGTAGCCCGCTCCATCTTCAAGCCAGCAACAGTTTCTTGAATCTTCCTCATGTTTCAGATCTCTCTGTCTCTTCTTTCTTCCTTGCTTCTTTGAGGGGCCCATGTGATTACACTAGGCACACCCAGATAATCCAGGATATCTCTATTTTAAGGTCAATTGGTTAGTAATTAAGATTACTGTCTTTCCTGCTATGGAACTTAGTTACAGGAGTAACAATGGAGGACAAAAGTGATAGGGGCCAAAACTCTGCCTACCGCATTCAACTATCCAGACTTCTGGAAGATCTCTTTTTTCCCTGAGAGAAGGGACAGAGATGGCTAGCAGCAACTCTGACATGATGCTTGGCAGGATAGCAGCCAAGATGGTAACAAACTACTACAAATACGGTAGCTGGGGAAAAAAAAAACCCAAAAACTTATTTCTTCATAATTCTGGAGGCCAGAAGTCCAAAATCAAGGTGTTGGAAAAGCTGCACTCCCTCTGAAGGCACCAGCTTCTGTTGGTTCCAGGAGTTCCTTGGCTTGTGGTTGTATAACTGCACTATCTGTCTCCATTTTCATGAGGCCTTCCCTCTGTGTACCTATGCCTTCTCTTTTTTCTCTTATAAGGACAATTGTCATTGTTTTTAGAGCCAACCCAGATAATCTAGGGTGATCTCATTTCAAGGTTCTTAACTTAGTTATACCTAAAAGACTCTTTTTCCAAATAAATTCATATTAATAGGTTCTGTGGGTTAGGATTCAACCCACTACATTCAACCCACTATAATGTGATAAGCCAACATGCTAACGATCATTGAGCAGAAAGAAGAATCTGGGTACTTGAAGTCGGTACTGGAGCCCTGTACCTGCTTATCTCAGTACTTATTATAATGTGAGATAAATAAATCCTTCTTTCTATTCTTTTTCTCTCTTTTTAAAGTAGGCTCCACACCCAGCATGGAACCCAATGTGGGGCTTGAACTCATGACCTTGAGATCCAAGCCTGAGCTGAGATCAAGCAAGAGTCGATCACTTAACCAACTGAGCCACCCAGGTGCCCCAGTAAATTCTTATTTCTTTTTTAAAAAAAGATTTTATTTATTTATTTGATAGAGAGATAGATCACAAGTGGGCAGAGGGGCAGGCAAAGAGAGAGGGGGAAACAGGTTCCCTGCTGAGCAGAGAGCCTGATGAAGGGCTTGATCCCAGAACCCTGAGATCATGACCTGAGCCAAAGGCGAGGCTTAACCCACTGAGTCACCCAGGCGCCCATAAATTCTTATTTCTTAAGCCATGGTAAGTTGAGCTTTTGTTACTGATCATGACAGCATTCCCAGCTGATACAGTGAATTAGTAGTGGGGAGGGGCAATGAGGATTTTTCTTCTGCCTGCTAGGTAATGTGGTGGGTAAGAAGTTGGTTTATTTCATGGGACTTGGACCATATGCTCATTGAACTTCTGTGGATTTAGTAGAAGGCATGCTGGCTACTTCTCTACTTAGATAAGAGGAACAACCTCCAGAAAAAAACTTAAAGAAATTTCCTTTCTGCTTTTCTTTCCTTTCCTTTCTACATATCAAGCAATTTCAGACCACAGATGATCAGATACTCATGCATCTTGCTGATTTGTAAAAATGATTTTCTACCTTATGTTGCATGGAATAGGAAATTATTGGCTATTGGAAGAGCCTGGTCCATCCCAAGCACTTCTCTTTTTAAGCATTCCCTGCTTGACAAACGTAATAGTCTACCTCCCCCTTTTGATTGGGATACAGCCCCAAGTACAGCCCCAAGTAATAGGGGTTACATTCCATAGCCAGTTAGCCTAAGCTCACTGCTCAGACTGTTTCATTACTACAGCTCTGAGGTTAAGGCCAAGGTTTAGATGGGTGACATTTACATTAAGGCTTAGTGGGATAGCTAGAGTCCCTAGAACCAGTGTTAAGAGAGAAGACAAAAAGTGGGGTTTAAATTCAAGAATGAGAATATGCCAAGATTTCTGGCATTGGTTAATAGCTAATAGAGTCCTTACACATGCAATCTGAAGGAAAAAGGTGAGAGAGTTAAAGAAATTAGCTAGAAAATCCCCTGTCTGGTAATAAGTGATCCGTGTTTGCTTCATTTTAAGGCAAATCCTAAGGCCCCATCCCATTCCAATAGGAAGTGGGTATGTAAGGCAGAACAGCTACAAACAGGAGACTCTTCCCCAATATTCCTTTCACAGATAGCACTGGGGACAGTGAACTAGGAAAAGTATACTGTTCATCAGAACTCAGGACAGCCGAATTGCTTGGGCCTTACGCTGACGCCAGGGAGCTAGCGGCGCCGGGATGGTGCTCCTGGAGAGCGAGCAGTTCCTGACGGAGCTGACCAGACTGTTTCAGAAGTGCCGGTTGTCGGGCAGCGTGTTCATCACCCTGAAGAAGTATGATGGTCGAACTAAACCGAATCCAAGGAAGGGTTCTGTAGAGGGCTTTGAGCCCTCAGACAACAAGTGTCTGTTAAGAGCTACTGATGGGAAAAAGAAGATCAGCACTGTGGTGAGCTCCAAAGAAGTGAACAAGTTTCAGATGGCTTACTCAAATCTATTGAGAGCTAACATGGATGGGCTGAAGAAGAGGGACAAAAAGTGAAGGGCACCAGATATCCATCTTTCACCAACTAACCACCGAATCACTATTTTTTCTTTGGTTTTTACTTTTGGCCACAAATCTAGGTTTCTGGTTCCCCCATAATAACTTTTCATGTGAGATGAATGTCATTTTGGATGGAAGAAAGGCTGCAGTGTTTACAAGATAGTTGTAACAGAAGCCAAGTTTATTTGAGAATTGGCTGATTGGTCTTTGTTGTATGGTTGTGTATCCTGGGATTATAAAGTCTCTGTAGCCATCTATGTGAAGAACAATGGATCATTAAACCTGTATTTATCTGCACTGGAAAAAACAAACAAACAAACAAACAAACAAAAAACTCAGGACAGCCAAAGTGGCTATCCAAGAACTCCCGCTATAGCCAGTAAAGTGATGCTAATCATTCTGGTTTTTTTTTTTAAGATTTTATTTATTTATTTATTTGATGGAGAGAGATCACAAGGAGGCAGAGAGGCCAGCAGGGGGGGGGGGGGGGAAGCAGGCTCCCCGCTGAGCAGAGAGCCCGATGCGGGACTTGATCCCAGGACCCTGAGATCATGACCTGAGCCGAAGGCAGAGGCTTAACCCATGGAGCCACCCAGGCGCCCGCTAATCATTCTCTTTACTGTCACTGTCTGGTGTCACACAGCACATGCTGAAGACTAATAGACAAGTGTGTGTTTCTTACCCTTACCCAGTTTCTAAACAGGACATTTACTGTAGTTATCTCGGTTTGATTTTGCTTCACTCTGCGTATCAGGTGTATTACTAGGGTGAGATTTAGCATGTACTCACTCTATCATAGGTTACAGAACCACAAAGAGCCAAATCTGGGTCTGATCAAGAATTCGTGGACTCAGAATTGGACGCTACAGCTGGAGGTTTCTTCAGGGTGCCTCTTATTAGAGAGGGGGTAAATTCACTTACATGGAATAGTTGTGTCATGGGCATTTGTGTAATGGGGTATGGGCACAATGGAAGGTTGTGCTGGACAGCCAAGGGATGGAGTAGAATAATGGTAGCAGTAATACGTTAGTAGTGACACTAACATTTTGGGGAACTTATTATTTTTAGGCACTGTGTAAATCCCTTTTACATGAATTATCTTAATATGTTTTATGAGATGGGTATAATTAAGATGCTCATTTTATTGCAAATAAATTTGGGCTTAGAGCGATTAAGTACCTTGCCCTATTTACACAGCTAGGAAAGAACAGATATTTGACCCAGACAGTCTGATTATAGAGCCCATATTACAGACCACTTTATTACATACCTAGTCCATTATAGATGTCTATTATTCTCCCCAGTGCCATTCCCAACCTCTTCTAGAAAATATACACCCTTATTTCCTTCCCCTAGGAAACACATCCTTCTGATACTCTACCCAGATGGGTCTCTGCTCCGAGCAGAGCTAATAGAAATATTTCCCCAGAATTCCTGAACATGGGGTAAATTTGGATAGTAAGGAAGGTTCTGAGTTGTAGGCCAAGTTTCTAAGAGTGCTGGGTAGACCAGGGAAGTGGAAGATCATAGACTGGTCAGCCATGTAGATTCAGAATCATTGCAAAATAGGCCCTAAGATGCAAATGTGACCTAATTGATTAATATCATATGGGCTGATGAAGTCTAGGATACCCTGGCCACAAAAATTTAGTGTCTTCATTATGAAAGGGAAGACCACATGTGGCCAAGTGTTGGCAGTTCAGAGACCCGAAAAGCATTGTGTTCATCATCCCTGGCTTTACCTCTGTGCTCAGTGGGGCCTGGGACCAAGGATCTAGTCTCTTGCTGAGGCAGCGGGTTCAGCCAGATGAGGGCCTGGTTGTCGGGGTCAAGCACTAGAGGCCAACGGCAACTGGAGTAGTGGGTGTTGCTTCTCAGAAGCAGGCCTGCCAGGCGGGCTGACTTCGCCTGGGGCTTCAAGTCTCGGTCCCACTGGAGCTGTTCAGATTCAGAGCTCAGCAAGGACAGAAGGCTGAAGGGAGAGCGTATGGAGAGCAGGGGGTTCTTTGGTGGCGTGACGACAGATTTTTGCGTCTGCTTCCATGCCTGTGCCACATCATCTGGACCCAGGGTCTCCTGAAAGCCCCTACACAGAGCCAGCCACTTGTCTAGTAGCTCCTGGCGCCGCACCGGCGGGAAAGGACCCAGGTAGATGATAGCAGCTGAACACAGGAGGGCGTCTCCGAACACAGTCAGGCAGTGCCCCTTCAACTTCTGGCATGAGAAGGGAGAGGGGAGGGCTTGTGGGCCAGCGAGGAAGGTACAGGCAGAGAAGGAGTGAGGCAGGGTGTGCAGGAAAGTGTGGCAGGGAGGGCCCAGGGAGGAGCCAAGGAGTTGGGGGCAGTAGTGCAGAAATGAACTTAAGGGGGTAATCCGGGAGGGGCTGGTTACCTGGAGCTCTGTAGTCCAGGAGTGCACGGGTGTGAGCAGTGCAGCCTTGATGGGCCACTTGTGATATTGGCCACACTGAGCCTGACTGAGGTTCTCTATCATCTGGTTGCTTGAAGCCCGGGCCTCTTCCAGTGTCTTGGCCAGATCCAAATTGTGCTCTAGGGTCTCCTGGGCCTGGAACTGGCAGCGGCCCAGGTGGGCCTGCTCCCGAGCCAGTGTGGCCTCTATCTGCCGCAGAAGCAGGCCCGTGGGTAGTCCTCGGCGCTGGGCCAGCCCATAGCGCAGAACAGCCCAGAGCCAGGCGGCCAGGTTTGCTGCGGGTATGCTTACTGCCCGCAGAGCTGCATCACTCATACCTGGAGCATTCAGAGCTTGGGTTAGCTTTATCATCTCTGAGTCTGTCATCTTCTCCTTAGGGAAGAACACCAGCTCCTGGGAAAGTGTGTTAAGAGAGGTAAAGGTAAAGGTGCTCTGCTCAGAACCTTGCCCCAACCACCTCACTCCGCCAGCGCCCCCCCCCCCTCCTTAGGCCTCCACTCTCCTCCTCCATTGAGCTCCACATTCCCTACCTGGTAAAAATCCTCAGTGCATAAGAGTTGCTTGGCATTGGCCCAGCCTGTCTCACAGTGGAACAGGTCGCACAGTGCATCGGTCACTTGGATCACTGATTCTGGTGGTGCTCGATAGCTCCTTATTTCCTCAAAGTCAGCCACCTGCAGCTGGCTCAGGGGTCCCAGGAAGGCCTTACCCATCTAAATGAGGAGAGACGCACTCTGGAAGTGAGTTCCCAGAGTGTCCTCTTCCTTCAAGGTGTTGCCAGGAGGGATCACTTCTTCCTGGGGGTTCCCATGAGGGTAGTTCCTCAAGTCATCCTATTACCTTTTCCCCTCCCCCAGAAGACTCCATGACAAGCCATCCCATTCTCTCCTCTGGGCATCTCTCCTGTGAAAGGCTGTCCCCTCACAGGAGAGGACCAGTGCAGGGCAGGCAGCAGGAAGAGCCCACCTGCTCCAGGAAAGCCTCGTGCTGAGCCTGCAGGTTATCCCGCTGCTTGGTCAGGGTCTCAATGAGGTTCTCCTGCTGCTGACACTCTGCCAGCTGCTGCTTGATGAGCAGCCGGCCTTTCTGTAGCTGCTGCTGAAGTGTGGTCACGTTCTGTAAACAGAGATCCAGGCTCTGCAGCTCAAAATCCTGGGCCAGGTGGGAATATCCTGTGGGCTTAGGACTCCAGCACTCCTCACTTGACAGTCAGGATGACCAAGTTGAACTCTGTATAGGCCCCAGATAAAGACTGAGCCCTGGAACTGTCACTTACTGGTGTATGAGCAGCTCCAAGTGGGTGTTTGCTTCTCCTGATCTGCCACACAGGCCTAGGAAGTCTGACTCCAAAGCCTGTGTGCTTAACCATTATGCTACACTCTTTATCTTACTTGACCCATTAGTGGCATTTGTTAGAGAAGATAGTTCCCACTCTCTTGAAGCACGGTCTTCCTTTGACTTTCATAACTCTGTGTTATCCTTTGGCTTTGTCCAACTTCTGTGGCTGCTCTTTCTTTGTCTCTCCCTCTACCATCCCTTAAATATCCCTTGGCAACATTTCAGGGCCTCCCTATCTTTCCATTCGATATTTCTATGTATCCTGCCTAATTTCATGGCTTTGATGACCACTTCTGTTTTAAAAACTCTCAAATCACTATCTCAAACCAGATTTCTTTCCTGAGCCCCACATCCATGTATCCATCTGCTTAGTGGCAATCTCCTCTCTGATGCCTCGCAGGCCCCTCAGACTCCACATGTCCACAAATGAAGGTCTTGGCTATGCCCCATCAGATCTCTTACAACCTTATTTGCCTCCTCACATGTTCTTTTTCTCAGAGAACTATGGCAAAATACACCCAAGTTTCCCAAGGAAGAAAACTTCATCATTACCCTGACTCCATCTCTCCTATTCCCCCAAGCCCAGCCCATCTTCAAGTCCGTTCAGGTCTGCCTCCTACCAGTCTGTCCTGTCTGCTCCCCTGCCCATGCATGGGCTCCCTCACTACCTATTCAGCTTCTCTTCTACTCCACTCTCCATGCTGCAACCAAATACCATCATTATCATGTTACTGAACACTCATCACTCTCCCAGTTGGTTTATGAGGTCTCCATGCCCAGGAGGCCTCAACTCCACTTTCCAACCTCATATCTCTCCTCCCCCAGCACCCCACTCTCCAGCCATTCCTGACTTTCAGCTCCTCCAACGTGGCACACATTCTCTCACCTCTGGGCCTTTGCCCGTGCTTTTACTTCAGCCTGTGACATCCTCCCCACCCCCACTCCCTTTTATGCCAAATCTTAACTAACCCCTTAGCAAAATGAATGCACTTCACTCGTTTCCATATTTAAGGAATGTTTTTTAGTGTTTGCCATGTTCTACATGTAACTCATTGTGGCACTTTTGCTTTCTCTAGAAAGTCTTGATACTTCAGAGTATCAAGTATCAATGGACTTTCTCTGTCATAACACACTGTCTTGTAATTGCCTGGATGAGTCTATATGTTCCAGTAAACTAGGCACCATGAAGGCAAGGTCAGTACAGTACCTTATCTTTCTTATTAGGAGGAGCTATCATTTACTGAGCTCTTACTGTGTGCCAGCACTTTCAAATGCTGCCCATGTGAGATCATTTAATCCTCATCCTAACCTCTCTGGATCTTAGTTTTCTCATCTGTAAAATGGGAAAAAGGATAGCCACCTCAGAAAGTTATAGCAAAGATTCTATTGACCTAGATTTAGATGTAGACATAGCTCTATGTAGACACAGACATACATATTAATGAGTGGGTGGACAAAAAGAGTGGAGTTCAATTAATTTTTATAGAGTACAGTAATGAATAAATGAACCAGCTGAATATGAGAGAGAAGAGAGATGAAGGACTCCAGAATGACTCCTGGGATTTGGCTTAACTAAGTGGATGGTAATGCTATTTCCTAGGGAACTCTGAAAGAAGTACACACTATTATGATTATTGAGTGAATGGCCAAAGGATCTGACACTGAATGCCTCTGACACTGAACATTCTCTCTCTCTCTCTCTCTCTCTCTCTCTCTTTTTAAGCTTTATTTTTAAGTAATCTTTACACCCACACAACCCTGAGATTAAGAGTTGCATGCTCTTCTGACTGAGCCAAACAGGTACCCCCACTATGAACATCTCTTATCCAGATTTGGGGCTTCTTATGTTGTCCTTTAGTATAACTGACCCAGGGATCAAAGAATAAAAGCACCTTTAAGCCAGATCAACAATTCCTGGTATTAATCATCTTGGGAAATGGTAGGACCCAAGACAAGAAACTGGAATTTGGAAAACATGGGAGAGGCCATTCCTGTCCCTCTGTGAACTTTTTTTTTTTTTTTTTTTTTTTTTTTTAATCTCAGTAGTCTTGAGATTTCATCTAAGCTAGTGATCCTTGGTGGTAGATGGTAGGAGGGCACCAGTACTAGGAGAACTCTAGGGAGCATCATTTACAGAGAACACGATGACAACGATGCATGTGGATACAATGGAAGCCAGACTTCTACAGTTGTGCAGCACTGGGTGAGAGCCCTGGGACACCCATCAAAAGAGATAGTCTAGGCATTGGGAACTTATGGCCTAAAAGCCCAGTAGGGGGGAAGCATTTGTCTGTGTGTGGGTTGACCACTAGATTATTTCTCTGAGGTAATCCCTGAACCTTCACCAAAGCCTTGTGTAGCAGGAAGAAAAAGAAAACTGTTTCAGAATTCCTCTTATTAAAAATGATGGGATTTAGATTTGGGCTAGAAAAAATCTCTCTTGTTATGTGAGAATTGTATTGGAGGAGCTCTAAGGGAGTGAGCACAGGGAGAGGTGAGAAGAGAATTGGTTACTGGGAGATGTCCTGTAGAGGAGGGTGACTAAAGAAGTTCAGGACAGCAAGGTCTAGTGTACCATTCCAATCTCTTTCTGCTTCTTGCCTAAAAATGTCAATTTACCATCCACATTTCCCCAGTGTATGTATGAGTCTTGTATAGTTGGTATTTTTGTGGAAGGAAGAGGTACAGGGACAAAGCTGTATGGGAAAAAGGAGGGACATAAGAGGTGTGCCAATGAGCCATGATAGAGAATCCAGGATAAGAAAGGGTAAGAGTAGAGGCAACCGTGAGAATATAATTTCTGCCTCGTCCCTGATGGGAATGTATACAATTTACTTGGGAAGTAAACTGGACTTCCCATAATCAAAGTACATAGTAAGGACAGCAGAAGCAGACACTGGAGTTTCCTGTGTTTAGAAGAATCAGCCTGGTCTCAGCTGTGCCATGGGGAACCTTGAGCCTAAACTCAAAAATTTAGAGGAGGAGGCAGCAGGGATTAAAGAGATCCCCTGGGGAAAGGGATAGTCTCGGGAGATAAGAACAAAGGTTCACTCAGGGTTGGTTCCTCCAAAGCCCTCTGTGGGCTCCTGCTTTGACCCTACTGTGCAAACCTCATAATCTCTCCCTTTACCTTGCGGGAGGTTTTCAGCAGCTGTTCTAAGTTGAAGACAAAGTTGGTGTAGGTATTGTGCTTCTTGATCATCATTCTCAGATGACTCAACGCATTCTGGATCCTGGAGATACAATGTACCAGTAAGTGGGCCCAAGGAAGTAGAAGGAGGTACAGTGCAGGAAATGGGACAACTCACCGCTGGAACTTGTTCTTAATCTGCAGAGTCATCTGTTGCTGCAGCAGTGTGAAGGTGTCCAGAAAGTCTAGGAAAGTCTTGGGGGTGACGAGTGGCAACTCAGGGCATAGGTGTCCATAATAGCTGACAGCCGAAAGGTGAATGAGAGCCATGGCTTTAGCCACCCTGGGAATTGACGCCTGGAGGTCTGGGCACTTCAGAGAGTCTGAAATGGGCATGACTTTAGCCTGTGAGCTTATAGGAAAATGGGTAAGAAAAGGGACCCTCTTCTGATTTGGGAAGGAAGGCAGAAAAGGTGAAGGGGATCACTAGGTAGGTTCTGGGAAGAGAGAGACAGGGAGACTGACCTGAATCCTCATTAAAACCTGGTTGAGAGTAGTAGGGAGAACAGGTAGAAAGGGCTTACCATCATCAGTGGATAGATTCTGAGCACCTTCCAGGTAGTACCGGACCACATTGATGAGGGAATCTTGGTCCCACGGTTCATAGCGGTCAATGCTAGCAATGGCCAGTTGAAGAAGCCTCAGGAAAAGGGTGGAGGGCAGCTCCCTGTGGATCTGGTCATCTCCGATCAGGATGAACATGTGCAGGTGGTTGCAGACTTGCTGATAGAACCTGTGGGCCAGGGGCTCAGATACCATGCTCCCCTTTATCCCTGTTTTCCCATTTAAGCCCAGTGCCAAACCTGAACCCTTAGCCCCAATCTTCTGAGCCCTCACAGCAGCTCTTAGATTTCTTTTTGGCCTTTTGGCCAGCATAGAGCAAGAGCAGAGCAGCACCTCACATGGGGTTCTTGGTCTCACCTTTGCAACAGCGTTTCCTTTTTGATGTTCTGCTTGACACTAAGGTTTTCTCTGGAGAGATGGTCTTCAATGCTGTCCAGATCTGCCTCTGTATACTGGTCAGGGAAACTGCCCCAGGTTGCCAGGGCTAGCAGACGATGAAGGGTAGTGAGATCCACACCCTTGGGCACCAGCAGGGCCACCGGCTGGCCTAACATGCCAGCATGCCAGCTGGCATCCCGTAGGCACTGGAGAATGGCCTCCTCCGAGCCAGATGGCAGATGGAAGAGGCGGGCCTGGTAAATGCTAGCTGCCAGAGAGATGGCCGTACGGCGCCCTGTACCCAGAGCCCTGGAGAGCAATAGGCCGTGCTGCCGGGGCCTGGCCAGCACCCGGACCAGGCGGGCCACATGCTTGGCCATGGAGTGGCACCGGGCAAGGTGGGCGCTCAGCTTCAGCTGAGCAGCTGAAGTGGACAGCTGCTCCTCCAGGCTGTCCCACTGCCGTTCCAGGTACAAGCTGGGGCTCTCAGAGTTGGACCCTAGTGTTAGCTCCTGACTGAAGACCAGGTCTGAGGGCTTTTCCTGGGGGTGGAGTAGTAGCACTGGTAGCAGAAGGGGTGAGGACAGGTCCATCTGAGCTGTTTTCTGCCACCAAATCTTGCTTCTGTTTAACTGGAGTTTGTAGCCAGAAGCCTTTGTGCCCTCCTCCTGGCTCATCTTTGGACTTAGGGTTTCTATGGTCTTCCTCTTTACTGGTACTATGGAAGGTGCTAGACCTGAATCACTGGAGGGTGAGCTGGTGGTGACATCCAGGCTATAATGGTCCTCCTCCTCCTCTGTCTCACTGCCGCTGTTGCTTAAATCCTCCCACTGGGCCAGCTCTCCTTCGGATTCCACTTCAGGCACCCTCTCCTCCTCCTCTTCGTCCTCCTCCTCCTCAGAGCCCTTGCCCCCGTTCTGGGGTGCCGGCCCACAGCAGAAGACACTCTGAGCTACTCCTAGGAGCAGCTTGGCACAGTAGGAGCGTTCCCTGGGGCTGTCCAGCCGGTCACAGAAGGTTCTCTGGGCCTCGTGCAACCAGAGACGCACCACGTTGCGCATGGCCATCATAATCATCAGGCGGGTGCCACGCAGGCCCGACACCCGGCGCAAGTGCTCCTGATGGCTGGGACAGTCCAGAAAGCCCCGGGAGCCCATCCTGATGGGCAGCAGCTGCAAGCTGCCCAGGAGTTGGCTCACAGAGTGCAGGGAGAAGCGGTAATGTGGGTGGAGGGGGGAGGGCAGAAAGCAGCTGCCCACCGCCTCCCAGGCCTCCAGCGAGGCCTGGACCAGGGCTTTTGCTAGAACCACCTCCCGTTCCACAGAGGGAAAGCGCTCAAGCCAGGCCTGGATGCTTGGTGTGTGCCTGCTCAGCAGCATGGCCTGGGTCACACTCCCCAGGGCCAGCACTGTGAAGAGTCGAAAGAGGCGTGGACACAGTGGGCGCTCACAGAAGCCTGGCACTGTGGCGGTGGCAAGGAAGTTGACTACAGGCTGCAGCGTCTGCAATTCCAAGGTGCTATGGCCATACACCGTGCCATCTATGGCCTGGCGCAGAGTCTCCAACACTGGCTGGCAGCTCTTCCCGGGGTCTGTGGGACACAAAGACCAACAGGGGTGCGCATGACCGTGTCACTCCATTCTTCCTGTTCCTGCTTCACTGGCTTTACTTCTGGCGCACGCAGGGCTCTAAAGGAGTTTTGTACACCTGATGCATTGGGACTCAGTCATGTCTGAGTAAATTGATCTCTCCCCCCTACACTCTCCCTAAAAGTGAGTAATTTCTTCTTTCTTCTCCCCACAAATCCTATCTCTGTGACCAATTATTCACTAAGAGTAGGAAGGTTTGGAAGCTGAGATGGATGGAAACCTGATCTGACCACAAGAGGAGATAAGTGCAGCCATCACAATCAGAAGGAGGAATTAGCACATGTGCATTTCTGTAAAGTCAATATTAAAATATGATTTATATAAAATAAAATGTATGCATTTTAAACATATAGTTCAGTGAGTTTTGATGAATGTATCCACCCATGTAACTGCTGCCCCAGTGATACTTAGAATGCTTCATCTTCTCAGAAAGTTCCCTCATGACCCTTTGCCGTCAATCCCCCTACCACGTTGTCCCAGGAACTTCTATCTGATCGGATTTCTATCACTATCGATTAGCTTTGCCTCTTTTTTTTTTTTTTTTAAGATTTTATTTTATTTATTTTAGAGAGCGAGGTTGGGGTAGAGGGAGAGGGAGAATCCCAAGCCTACTCTGTGCCCAGCCGAGCCCAGAGCCTGATGCGGGGCTCGATCCCATGACCCCCGAGACCATGACCTGGGCTGAAACCAAGAGCTGGATGCTGAGCTACCCAGGCGCCCCCCAGCTTTGTCTGTTCTAGAGCTTCAACTACAGGGAATCATATGGTATGTAGTTTGCCAGGTCTGGCTTCTCTCACTCAGCATGATTCTGGGCTTCACCCATGTTTTGTGTGCATCCGGTGTGTTTCATTTTACTGGAGTGGTAGCATTCCATTATAAAAATACCAGAATTGTAAGTCTGCTGACATACTGATGGGCATTTAGGTTGTTTCCAGGTTTTGACGATACAAATTAATACTGCTACATGTGCTATTGGCCACTCACAAATCTTTCCTTTGTGAAGTATCTATTTTTTTAATCAATTTCTGACTGAGTTGTAAGAGCTTTTTTATGTATTCTGAGCATAAGTCCTTTTTCAGATATGTGTATCATATTTCTGTCTATGGCCTATTTTTTTCATTCTCTTAAGAATGTCTTTTGAAGGACACAGGTTTTTAATTTTCCTAAGATCTAATTTTTGTGTCCTATTTACAAAATCATTGCATCTAACCAAGGTCACACAGATTTTTCTTTTAACATTTTTTGGTAAAGTTTTGTAGTTTTAGCTTTTACATTTAGATCTTTAATTGATTTATAATTAATTTTTGTGTATGTCATGGAGTAGGATTTAAGGTACCCTTTTATCTGCACACAGATATGTAGTTGTTTCAACTCTATTCATTGAAAGGACTACCCTTTCCCCTGTTGAATTATCTTGGCACAACTGTTGAAAACCAATTGACCACATATGATCATATATCAGATTCTCTGTTTTTTTCCGTTAGTTTATTTGTATCCATGTCCTTATACCAATACCCTACTCTCTTGATTACTATAGCTGTATAGTAAGCCATGAAATAACTAGTATAAGCCCTTCCACTTTATTCTTCTTTTCCAAAGTAATTTTGGCTCTTCTAGGCCTTTTGCATTTCCATAAGTCTCAGAATGAGTTTATCAATCCTGTCACTTTCTTAAAAAAAAAAAAAAAGCCTGCTCAGACATAGATCAATCTGGGGAGAATGAGCACCTTAATGATACTGACTCCTCTGACCCATGAACATGGTATATCTCTCCATTAATTTAAGTCTCATTTATCTCAGCAATATTTAATAATTTTTAGTGTATATCTCTAACTAAGTTTATTCCTAAATATTTTAAGCTTCTAGATGATATTTTAACTATACTTAAAATTTTTGTTTGTTACTAGGATATAGAAATACTAATGGTATCAATAGATTGTATCCTATGACCCTGCTAGATTATTTTTTTAAGATTTTATTTATTTGAGAGAGAGAGAGAGAGAGAGAGAGAGAGAGTGAGCAAGAGAGAGAGCACACAATGGAGTGGAAGGGCAGAGGGAGAGGGAGAAGCAGACTCCCCACTGAGCAGGGAGCTTGATTCGGGGGCTGGGACCCAGGACACTAGGATCATGACCTGAGCCAAAGGCAGATACTTAACCTAACAGACTGAGCCACCCAGGTGCCCTGACCCACCAAATTAAATTCACTTATTTATTCTAGCAGTTTTGTAGGGTTCACTTTTGTTGTTATTGTTGTTATAGATTCCTTATGATTCTCTAGGTAGAAAATCATGTTGTACATCAGTAGAGACAGTATTACTTTGTCTTTCCAATTTTAAGGCTTTTATTTCTTATTGCACTGGTGTGGGTCTCTGGTGCAATAATGAATAGAATCAGTGAAAGTGGACATTGTTGCCTTGTGACTGATCTTTGAAAGTATTCGATATTTCACCCGTTAATTACGTACTTACCTATAGGGTTTTTTTTTAAGATTTTATTTTTTTATTTATTTGACAGAGATCACAAGTAGGCAGAGAGGCAGGCAGAGAGAGAAGAGGAAGCAGGCTCCCTGCTGAGCAGAGAGCCCGATGCAGGGCTTGATCCCAGGACCCAGGGGATCATGACCCAAGCCAAAGGCAGAGGCTTTAACCCACTGAGCCACCCAGGTGCCCCCTTACCTATAGGTTTTAATAGATGCTCTTCATCAAACTGTGAAATTTCCCTTCTAGTCCTAGTTTGCTGAGTGTTACCATGAATAGTGTTGAATTTTAACCAAGTGCTTTCTCCTTATCTACTGTGATGATCTTACACTTTTCATCATTCTGTTAATGTCATGAATTACACTGATTTTTGAAAGTTGAGTCAACTTTGCATTCTGGGGATATACTGTGTAAGCTACATCCCACAGATTTTGATAACATTTTGCTTTCATTATTCAGTTCAAAATATTTCCTCATTTATCTTGTGGTTTCTTGGATGCATGAGTTATTTAGAAGTGTTATTTTATTTTATTTTGTTTATTTTTTAGAGAGTGTGAGAGCAGAGGGTGGGGAGGGGCAGAGGGAGAGGTAGAGAGAATCATAAGCAGGCTCCATGCCAGGCACAGAGCCTGACGTGGCGCTCGATCTCATAACCCTGAGATCATGAGCTGAGCTGAAATCCAGAACCAGACACTTAGCTGACTATCACACATAGGCACCCCTAGAAGTGTGTTAATTTCAAAGAACTTGGGAATTTTCTAGGTATAATGTTATTAATGAGTTTTATTGTTGTAGTTAGAGAAAATATTCTATAAATTTTAATCCTTTGAAATTTGTTGAGACTTACTTTGTAGCCCAGCATATCATCTGTCTTAGAGAATGTTACACGTACACTTGGAAAGAAATGCATTTTGCATCTGGTGGGTATGACGTTCTATAAACGTACGTATAGTTGATAGTGTTATGTAGATCTACATCCTTATTTCCTCTCTCCTGCTCTAACAATTATTGAAAGGAGTGTTAAATCTCCTACTATGATTTTTGTACCTGCTATTTCTCTCATTTCTATCCATTTTTTTTCTTTAATATATTTTGAAGCTGTTTCAGGTGCATATACATTTAGGACTTTGATGTCTTTTTGATTAGTTAAATATTTTAATTAGGAGATGTCCAGTTCTTTATCTCTGGTAATATCCTTTATCTTGAAGGACTTTTTGGAGTGCTTAGGACTTTACATTTAATGTTACTATTCATATGTTTGGGTTTTTTTTTTTTTTAAGATTTTATTTATGTGACACAGAGAGAGAGAGATCACAAGTAGGCAGAGAGGCAGGCAGAGACAGGGCGAAGCAGGCTCTCTGCCAAGCAGAGAGTCCGATGCGGTGCTCAATCCCAGGGCCCTGGGTTCATGACCTGAGCCGAAGGCAGAGGCTTAACCCACTGAGCCACGCAGGCGCCCCATATGTTTGTTTTAAAGTCCATCATACTGTCATTTTTCTTCTAATTGTCCCTTTTATTTTTAATTTCTCTACTGCTCATTTCCTCCTTCCTCTTACATAACTTAAGTATTTTTATATTTAAACTATTATATATTTTAAATTATACTCTTTGCTATTATTATTTAGTGATTTTTCTACGGTAATATTATGCCTCCTTAATGTGTTGATACTTTTACATAATATCATGCCACTTAATACTTCATACCTGACCTTTCCCACTTCCTATTTCACATTGAACAAATGTAAGACCCTTACAGTACTATAATTTTTACTCCTTGCTCCATACCCTATCCTTTTACTAGTGTTCCAGTTTATTTTCTACCTCTCCATATATCATCAACTCCATCTAAAACTGTTATTACTTAAATCTCACATATGAGCAAAATCATATGCTATTGTCTTTCTCTGATGTATTTCACTTAGCATAATACATTCTAGCTCCATCTACATCATTGCAAATGAGAGATGAACATATGGGAAGTGGGGGAGAGGGAAGCAAACCATAAGAGACAGAGAACAAACTGAGAGTTGATGGAGAGAGGAGGGTGAGGGGTAGGCTAGATGGGTGATGGGTATTGAGGGCACTTGTGTTGAGCACTAGGTGTTGTATGTAAGTATGAATAATGAATTCTATTCCCGAAGCCAATATTGCACTCTATGTTAACTAATTACAATTTAAAAATTTGAAAAAAATACAAATGTTATTACTTTTCTTTTTAAACTCTTAACTGTATTTTAAGGAAATTAAAAGATGAAAAAGATAGTTATTTATATGCACCCACATATTTACCATTTCTTTCACTCTTCATTTTTTCTGTAGACCTGAGTTTCCATATGACACTATTTCCCTTCTGCCTGAAGAACATCTATTAGGCTTTTTTTTTTTTAAGAGAGAGTGAGGGGCAGGGAGCTGGGGTAGGGGGTAGGCAGGCAGTTCAGAGGGAGAGGGATAGAGAAAGAATCTTAAGCAGGATCCCCACCCAGCACGGAGGCTGTCACAGGCTTTGTTCTTACATGACCCTGAAATCATGACCTGAGCTGAAATCAAGAGTTGGCCACTTAACCAACTGAGCCACCCAGGAGTCCCTTTTAGCATTTCTTACAGAGCAGTTGTAGCAACAGTAAATCTTCCCAGCTTTCATGCATCTGTACTTTCATTTCATTTGCTTTCATGAAGGGTATCTTTACTGTATAGAGAATTCTAACACAACAGGTTCCCCTGCCCCCACCTTCTAGTCCTTGAAATGTGTTGTTCCACTATCCCCTGGATTCTGTTGTTTCTGATGGGAAGTTAACCATTACTCTTAATACTATTTATCTATACATAACATGTTTTTATCTTTTTTCTGACCACTTTCAAGGTTTTTCTTTCTTTGATTTTCTGCTATATGACTATGATGTGCCTAGGTGTGGTTTTCTTCTTCTTATTTTACTTGGGCGGTAACTGAGCTTTCTATATTTGAAAAGTTAATATTTTCCAAGAAATCTGGGGAAATTTTGGTCATTATTTCCTCATAGGTTTTTTTCTGCCCTATTCTCTCTCCTTCTGGACCTCCAGTTATGTGTGTGTGTGTGTGTGTGTGTGTGTGTGTGTGTGTATGAAGCTCTATTTCTTTTTAAGATTTTATTTATTTATTTGACAGAGAGACAGCCAGAGCAGGAACAGAAGCAGGGGGAGTGGGAGAGGGAGAAGCAGGCTTCCCGCCAAGCAGGGAGCCTGATGTAGGGCTTGATCCCATGACCCTGGGATCATGACCTGAACTGAAGGCAGATGCTTAACAACTGAGTCACCCAGGCGCCTCTGCCTGAAGCTCTATTCATATTCAATATATTTCTGTTCCTCAGAACAGTCAGGATTCACTGACTCTTTCTTTTGCTATCTCCAATCTGCTATTAAACCATGCAGTGAATTTTTCATTTCAGTTACTGTATTTTCTACTTCTAAAATTTGTTTAGTTATTTTTAGTAGTTTCCATTTCTTTGCAGAGATTACTTATGTGTTCATCCATTTGAGTCATATTTTCCTTTAACTACCTGAGGATTCTTATAACAGCCATAATAGCTGCTGTAGATATTTGCTATATTTAACTTCTAGACCATTTTAAGGTCAGTTTTTATTGACTGTTTTTTTCTAGATGATGGGTCACAGTTTTTTGTTTTATTGTACATTTATTAATTTTTTTTCTTTTTTTTTTAATTTTATTTTTTATAAACATATATTTTTATCCCCAGGGGTACAGGTCTGTGAATCGCCAGGTTTACACACTTCACAGCACTCATCATAGCACATACCCTCCCCAATGTCCATAATCCGACCCCCCCCAACCCCCCTCCCCCCATTAACCCTCAGTTTGTTTTGTGAGATTAAGAGTCACTTATGGTTTGTCTCCCTCCCAATCCCATCTTGTTTCATTTACTCTTCTCCTACCCCCTTAACCCCCCATGTTGCATCTCCTCTCCCTCATATCAGGGAGATCATATGATAGTTTTCTTTCTCCGATTGACTTATTTCGCTAAGCATGATACCCTCTAGTTCCATCCACGTCGTCGCAAATGGCAAGATTTCATTTCTTTTGATGGCTGCATAGTATTCCATTGTGTATATATACCACATCTTCTTTATCCATTCGTCTGTTGATGGACATCTAGGTTCTTTCCATAGTTTGGCTATTGTAGACATTGCTGCTATAAACATTCGGGTGCACGTGCCCCTTCGGATCACTACAGTTGTATCTTTAGGGTAAATACCCAGCAGTGCAATTGCTGGGTCATAGGGTAGTTCTATTTTCAACATTTTGAGGAACCTCCATGCTGTTTTCCAGAGTGGTTGCACCAGCTTGCATTCCCACCAACAGTGTAGGAGGGTTCCCCTTTCTCCACATCCTCGCCAGCATCTGTCATTTCCTGACTTGTTAATTTTAGCCATTCTGACTGGTGTGAGGTGATATCTCATTGTGGTTTTGATTTGTATTTCCCTGATGCCGAGTGATGTGGAGCACTTTTTCATGTGTCTGTTGGCCATCTGGATGTCTTCTTTGCAGAAATGTCTGTTCATGTCCTCTGCCCATTTCTTGATTGGATTATTTGTTCTTTGGGTGTTGAGTTTGCTAAGTTCTTTATA